>NW_009915180.1:0-3008 GCF_000696875.1 Nestor notabilis | reverse complement strand
CACTACTGCTACCAATAATAATGATAAGAGGAATAACAAGGGAAAAGGACACAACCGCTCACCACCCGCCGACCAATACCCACCCCGACCCAAGCAGCGATCTGGGCCTTCCAGGTAACTCCCCCCAGTTTCTATACTGGGCATGATGTGCTGTGGTATGGAATACCCCTTTGGCCAGTTTGGGTCAGATGTCCTGCCTCTGCTTCCTCCTGGCTTCCCCTCCTCTCTGGCAAAGCATGAGACTGAGAAAGTCCTTGGTCAGAGTAAACATTACTTAGCAACAACTAAAATCATCGGTGTTACCAGCATTGTCCCCAGACTGAAAGTCAAAAACACAGCACTGCACCAGCTACTAAGAAGGAGAAAAAAAAAATGACTGCTATAGCTGAACCCAGGACACAAGCCTAGTTATGACTTAAAACTGAAAATCAAGCCAAAAGCGTATTTAAAAAATATAAATGCATGAGTAATGACATCCAAAAATAAGATACGTGTTGGGAGGTAATTCAGACTTCCTGTGTGATGTCTTATAATTATTTTTACTGTTTACACAAAAATTAGTTTGCCATCCTGAGTAAGTTTTAATATTGTTGGAAACATAAACAATTTCTAATGAATAATTGCTGTGCACTATAAAAATATTAAAAATTGGTAAGAAGCAAAGCTTACAACATACTTTATATAAAATCTAGTGTGTTATATATAAAATCTAGTGTGTTATCTAAAGAATAATGAAAATACAAGTCATGTTCTTTCTTTAGTTAATGTTACACATCCTTTTTCTGTGACTAGTATTTATTTTGTTTACTGAGTAGGTTGGAAAGATGGGAGAAAGGATTGCTGTAGCATTCAGTTACAATGACCATGCATTCATGAAATACATGCATTTGAAAAGTTGAACCTTTAATTGTAGGAGTTTTTTGATAGGAAAAGGATAAACTGCCTTATACTTTGTTTTTCTGCTCAGTGGTGCTAAGATGGTAATGAAATGAACATTCATACAAGTTCGTTGGAGACAATATGAACTATGTAGTAATGTCAGGAACTTTGGAAATAATCTTGTCAACTCCCCGGCTACAAATTCCTGAGAAGGTTACAGAGTAACATGAACGAAGACTAAATTACAGTGCAAGATTCAAGTCTTTCCACTAGATACCAATCTAAATAGCCATTAACACTGACATGAGGCACCCAGGCCCTCTTTTTCATATCAACAAAGAATTCTTATTTCCAATCAAATGCCCACCAAAAAAAAAAAAAAATCAAAATCCAGGAATGTCTCTCAGAAAATAGAATCTTAACTTCATTCAGTTTATCTGTCTCTAAAGAGAGGCAATTATACTGATCAACATTACCACTGTGAAATTAAATCATTACCACTTAAAGTTCTCCTCAAGCGGTCTGAAGTCTTTTGACATGAGATATTATATACTCTGTTAAAATTGTGCTTAGTTGTCTTCAGTCAATACAACCAAAATTTTGACTTGGAAATCCATACTCAACTTGCTTTCATTAGCATGAAAAGTTTTCACACTTTTCCAAACTACTGGACATGTTTTCCCTACTGCTGATGAGGAAGAACTTTAAGTGATGACAGTTCAAATTGCAAGGATTTAAATTAAATCTGACATTGCTTTCTGCTATGGTGGGAGCTTTTTTTATCATAAACAATGTAAAGGTCACAGTAGGCTTTCTTGATTGGGAAAATAGCTCATTTAGTGTTAGACATTGTCCAGAGTCTCCAAAAAAAGTCTCCTCCAAATAGAGGAAGTCCAGGTTAGCCTTAGTTCCATACAAAAGAAACTCTGGACATGTTTAAAAATCCCTAACACTGAACATCTAATTTCTGTGATTCTATTTTGAAAAGATTTTCCACAGTACATCATTTGATGAATCTAGACCAGTATTTCATCAAATACTGAACATGTTATTAAAATATGAAAGTGATAGATGAGAAATACAAAACTTTAATTACCTGAGGCCTGAATAAATATTACAGGATGAGGTTCTATCTGTAACAGCATGGTAAGCAGCATGAAAACATAAAAGAAGGTGGTTGAAGAAATACGTTTGAGACCATTCAAACTCCAGGTTTAATTGCAGTCTCACCTTTATGTCCACCTTTTCATTAAGAACTTTCTTTTCTTGTCCTCATATACGCGGACAGGTAGGCTTAAAAGAATATGTGTATGTGCTCTTATATTTGTGGCACGAAGTCTTGTTTCTAATTCTGAGGAATTTTATTCTCCTCACCTTGTGATGTGTGGGGAAGCTGCAGCTGCAGACTTCTGGTTCAATATAAATTGTATCTGTACAGAGCCCTAGGTACTCCAGGCTGCTGAAGGAGTGGATAGCATTGTCCAGAAAGAGGGCATGACTGGGATGTGTAACAAAGGTGTTGACTTGGAGCCTGCTGCCAGCAGAGCTCTCACAAAACAGCAAAACCCCTCCACAGAGGTGAATTGCCCCCTCTGGCATAGGAAGGTTGGCTGATGTTAGGAAGTGCAAATTGCATCTCCCTGTGGCAGCTTGTCTAAATCTGCACCTTTAATTGTAATTAAGTGATGAATACATTCCCTTCATTTTTGTTTTGTTTTGGCAAATTCAGCTCTGATAAAGGTGACAGATTAATTGCACAGGGGAGTGAAGTCATTGAAGCTGATTAAGAAATGGCTCAAACCTATTTCATTAACTTCTACTTTTTTTCTTGAATTACCTGAAAAATGTTTCAGCTGGGTCTAAAAATCACAGCTTAGTAACAGCAGGAGAGTCTTTAATTTTTACCTGCGTCCAGATATCTGTACCACACATTGAAATCCTATTTGTGTAATATAGCTGGGCACAAGCCACATGTTTTTTTCTGTGCTCTGTACAAGCATTTCAAAAATATTTTAGAATGGCCAGACAAATGGTTACATGGAAATCTCTCTTCCTGATGATTCACAGGATTTTCCTGTTCTTAAGACAAAACCAAAATTATACATATATATATATATATAAATAAAAAT
>NW_009915179.1:0-34968 GCF_000696875.1 Nestor notabilis | reverse complement strand
CCCTCCCGGCGGAGGGGAGCGCGTTGCTGCAGCACCGGGGTGGGAGCTCAGGAGTGCCTGGAGGAAGCAGAGAGCTTCCCCAGAGGGGGTCCCTCGAGCTGTCGGGGGTGTCAAGGCATCCCCGCCGCGGTGGGTGCAGACTGGGTGTCTGGGGTGCGGGGATGTGCAAGTGTAGCTCAGAGACCGCTGTTTCCTGCGGGCAGCCATCCCTATGGCTGGAGGAGTTCGGAGGTCATAGCAGCAAGGCGGGCAGGTTGGAGACCCCCGCTGTAAGACCTGGGCCCAGGTCTCGGAGATCCCACCGTCGGACTGGCTCACACGCAGCGGCTTTACTTTTGGCATCCCAGATTCTCCAGCCGTACAGCCAGGCCACCAACCAGAGGGCTCTCAGATCTCGGTGCGGGATGCTCTCCTAGCAGCCGTGGTGGAGGGACGAGGACGTCAGCCCGAGTGCTCGGGACACTCAGGTAGGTGACATCCCTAAGCCATCTTGGAGGGAGATCAGCGGTGTCCACCCAGTGCGAGCTGCTTTCCAGGGACGTTGCGGGGCTAGTCTCTAGTCCCCAGGGACATGCCAGACTGGAGCAGTGGCAGTGGGTGATGCTGTGGGCTGTCTGCTGCGCACAGGCATCAACGCACTTCTTTCCTGGTGTGGGCAGAGAAAGGCTGCAGCATGTCCCTCCTGCAGCCTTGGCTAGCAAGCGAGGCACAGCAGGGCTTCTGGTTGCTGGGAAGTGGTACCTGGAAGTGAAAATGAAAGTGAAACTCCCCAGGAAGTGGCAGGAGATGGGGCAGTGTGAGAGCATCAGTGCCAAAAAAAACCAAGCAGTGAGGCAGAGAGCACTGGGCAAGAGGCTGGCACGTGCTTTGATGTCGGTGTGTTTCCCTCCTCTGCTGATCCTTGAGAAGCATCACTGCGCTGCAAGATGCAGCTCCCGCAGCTCATCGCAGCCGTCCTTGTAGGCACCCTCATTCCCTGGCTGCAGGCCTGTATCTTGGATTTGCACTGAAAATCTGGCACGTCTGGCGCAGTGGGTCAGAGGCTGCGGTGAGGCCGTGGCGCATAGAAGAGCTCTGTTATCATCTGACATGGTGTGCCAGATGTGACTCCAGTGTCGGAGCTGCCCCGGAGCAGATTTGCGCCGCAGGCTGATTACGCAGCAATCTGCAACGTCCTTAAAATGCTGCTGGAAAGCGTGCACAAAAGGCCTAGCAGTGCTCTGGCTTGAAATGGTGTTTGTGGATAAATGCAGGATAGATGCCTTTGCAGCACTGGTTTTTGGCTGGAAGCAGTGCAGGAGCCTGCTGTGGGTCCTCGCATTGCAGCTTGGTTGGGAGGCATGTTGGGGTGTCCCGTGAGGGTGAAAACATCTTCCTGCAGCTGCAGGGTCATGGCCACTGCAGGACTCAATGCTGTAGGGACATGGCTGTAGGGGCCTTGCAGTTGCAGGTTGCAACCCCTGGCTCCTTTGCAGGCTGCTGGGTAGAAGGGGCGGGCGGGAAGAGCCGGCAGGTATTTCAGTCCCATGATTGCAGGCCCATCCTGAAGCAGTAGAGAACCATCTTGGCACTGTTCCAGCTCCATACACTGTGGAACTGCAGCTTTTTGACCTTATTCAAGTCAGCTGGGTCAAAGAACTTGTCTTTGGAAAAGTGGAAAGGAGCTGTGTTGAGTTCTGTTCCAGCAAAACTGGGTAATGATAATGAACCTGGCTTGTCTGCTGATTAAGAAAAGGCTGGTTCTGGCCACTTTCCCAAAGATGAGCAGGGAATGGGAGTGTGTAGTGAAAAATATGCAAAATAATGCAATATGTGGTACAGAAGCGAGGCTATTGCTGGGCAGCCACAGGATTCCATAAAACTGACACATAACCTCACACGAGAAAAGAAGGACTTAAATATTGCTTAACTAAAGCAATATTTCAAAAGTTGTCAGCAGAATACGTCAACAATTGTTAGGCATGGGACTTGGGGCTGGTCTTCTGATGAATTAAAAACATGTAGGATAAACCTCAGGCAGTGAAGTGGCTACAGGTGACAGTTTCATGTAGTGGGTTTACACAGGAGAGCTGCTGTCATCCAGATATGCTTCGGTGGGATCCTAAGAATGCTTTCTTTGGTCCTGAAGAGAAAATTTATCATTTACTGCATGAGAAAAGAGATCTGCAGGCAATACAGCTGTTGGGACAGCTTCCATATTCAGACAAGCTGGCTGCAAGCAAGTTGGGTGTGTTTGGGAAAGATCTGCTGGTCAGACAGTAACAAGCAGTTGGTAAGATTCATATGGATCTGAGAGTGGAGGGCTGGAACAGGTAGCTTTTCAGGGATCCAGTTCATCTGGATCCCCTAAAGGAAGCCTGTGTGCAGCGTCCAAAGTGCAAGAAGGTCTGTCAGTGTTGTGTTTTTTCTTTCATTTTTCAGCAGCAACAGGAGGTGTATTTGTGCTGGGGCATGCAACCATGCTGAGGAGAGTGCATCAGCCAGTGTAGCCCACTGTAGATAAGGGCTTGCGTCAGCCCCACGTGGATTTGGGGTCTGTTATGTTTCCTTTCTGCCAGCAAGTCTGGGAGGGCAGCGCTCTGGCTAACTGCTGCCAGAAGGGCATGAAAAGCAGATGAGCACATTGCCAAAAAACTGTCCTGCTGCAACAAAAGGCCTGACCTATGTCAATCATCACTGGAGAGGTAGAAGTGACTCCATTTAGGAGCATCCTAAATTCTCCTGCTTTAGGATCATCTACCTAGGGAGTTAAAACTTGACAACTCAGGGCTCTGCAGGCTGGAAGATACTGATAAAATGAGATAAAATGAAGGGGAAGGAGCAGGGTAACACATTTGCTGATAAAGTGCTGGTTTTTTGCAAGAAGGTAATTGATCACTGGGAAGCAAAATACCCCGGTGAGGAATGTGTGAGATTTTACATCACTGGCAAATGCCAAGTCCAGGTTGGTGGTGTTTCTCCTGAGTTAAGGGAGGCCCATGGATGACAGAGATGGTGCCTGGATGGCTGTTCAGTCTGTGATTCCAGTAGGACAATGGTTCTTCCTTGTCTTGAGAGCCTTAAAAACCAACCGGCATCACCCTCCATTGAATGAAATGTGGCTGCTGCTTCCTTGGTGATAAATATTGGCATGTGTGGGCTTTTGAGGCAAGGTGTCTGGGAAGGCAGCTGGGATCACAGTGGTGATGGAGGGATCCCAGCCCTTAGTTACTGCTACAGGATTCCCAAGCAGAACAGATGTGGTACAAGCAATATATGCCAACACAGGAGTTCATGCTGGGTGTCTCTGGTGTATTTGGTTTCATTTTAGGTCATCTGCAGTGGCTTCAACCACCTTGCCTGGCTTTGTCTTGAAGGTATGACGGTGAAAACATGAACCAGGTCTTGCATACCATCTGTGCTGTGCTGGGTTGCTCCAAGATCCATGGATTTAAGGATTTTCCAGCAATGACAGTGGGCTGGTTCACACTTCCTTGGTATTTTCACACATCTCTGGTAATTCTGCAAGTGGCTGCAGTAAAGGGTTCTGGCTGTTTACAGCCCTATGGTGTTAATTTTCCCTTTATGGAAAAGAGGTGACAGAGTAAATGACCTAAAAGCTGAATATTCAAGTGTGGATTGTTGGGGCTCAGAGGGAAGCTGCTGGGCAGGATGGAGTAATGAGAGGTGAGAGGACATGAGCAGGGAAGGGATGAGCACACCTTTTTGTGTGAAAGGCGAGCAAAGCATGGGGTGGAGTGGGGCTAAGGGTGGTGGGACAGAGTGAGGAGTCGTGGTGGGGCAGACAGGGCTGACTCTGGGAGATGTGCAAGGAGAGGAGCAGCAATCTCACAGCATGTGGAGGCAGCAGAAAGTGGGGCTTCTGCTTCTCAGCCTCTACCCAGCCAGATCAGGTATAATTCCAGGTATAATTTCATGAAGTCTTTGAGGCATTGGAGGCTGCTCCTATTGCTTCCTTGACAGAAAGCTCTCCCATCTGACCTGGGCTGGTTCCCACATACCAGAATTGAATTTTTTTTCCATCCTGCTGTAGCCAAGTTTCTCATTTAATAAACATCACCCCCATATCCCAATCTCTGTCCCCACTGCAAGCCAGAGGAAAGATGGGAGGGCAAAGGACCAGAAATGCCTGGCACTTCCCAAAGCTGGAAAGGTGATAAGATGAAAAGAAAAAAATAAAACATGGCTTTCTCAGCTCTGTCTTTGCTCCTTTGTGCCGTTCAGGCCTGATCCAAACACCTCACCTACATGGGAGGGAGCCTGTGAAGGTTGAGCATGCCTGGTTGTCATTAATCCCTTGCTCTTGCAGCCAAGGCAAGAGGGGTTTTGTCTGCTTGGTTTTGAGCATTTGGGTTTGGGCTCATCACAGAGGAGCGATAGTAAGCTGACAGCATCTGACAGGGTGTTGGAGGCAATGACAGTCCATGAACACAGGGGTGTTTGTTAACAGAAACAGCTGCAGCTCATGATGCAAAGCAAACCACTTCTACATGGTTTCAATTCTGCCTTTGTGCCTTTGTTGACCAAGGACCAGCCATACTCCAGCACACCCAGCAGCAAACCCCAATAACTGAAGAGCAGGCTGAGAAGGAACGTGGGAAATGAAGTGGGAAGAAGATGCACTACTCGACCTGTAGTAGTTGTCCACATGAAGCTCTCCTGAGTTCCTTAATCTGAACAAGAAGAGTTAAACAGCCGTGGTGGGAGGGTTGCTGGTGAACCCCAGCAGCAGACTTGCATACTTGGTCTTTCCTTGGCTTCTTTCCTAGCCAGCTCCAGGTGGAGACCCAGCGTGGACGGGACTGCCCTGCAGCCTGGCATGGATTGTGGGTTTTGCTCCCGCGCCACTGATGTCAGAATAAGATGAGGCTGGACCGAGCAAGATGTGACAAGCTGTCACGTTAAGGAGGGCTTTACTCCAGTAAGGGGGAAAATTTCACCCCCTCACCCATAAGTTTGACAGGTTTGTTACTGTCCCAGGAAAAGATGAGACACTGGAGCTGGGTTAACCTGTCAGAGCCCTCTGCGGGTGCTCCACTGGGCAGCACACTACGTTGGAGGGTGATTTGACTGTCCTAGTTGGGATTTACAGTAACAGATTCACCCACTGAGTTAAAATTTTTAAGTCAATTTTTAAGACAATTTTTCAGTTTCTGGAAATGCACAGAAAATAGATCACAGATGAGAGTTTTTGTTACATAATTTTATGATGGCTTAAGGTTTGAAGATTGAATTGACAATATAACATACTAACTGTTAGAATAAGTGTGAAAATAACATATATAAAGCCAGTTAAAAATCTATCATTAAATACACATAGAGTATAGCTCTTACCCAGTAGGTTACCCTATGGGGGGAGAAGACAGGTTCAGCCCACTGACCAATGCCACCAGTTACAACGGAGCCTTCCCTAATTTTTTCCCTCTTAATTTTGTATATTTGTACGACTTAATTAAAATTAGTAACTCCCTGTAACCCTCCACCATTTACCAATTGGTCAGCTAGTTTGCATAAAGCTACATAACTAATTGCCTCCCATTACATGCTCAGGAAAGCGTCAGGAGTGTTTTGACCTGTGGTTGTGATTCTTAGTATTATAATGAGAGTATGAGGATAGTTCATCAAAAGGACACCCTAATCATGTTTTGCTGACTCCTGAAACCATATTTTGACAATTGTCCAGGATGTAGCAGACTTCAAGGACAGTCTTTCCTGATTAAAGGTTTGTTAGTCTTGTTTTCCTCAGTCCTGTTTTCCTCAGTTCTGTTTTTGTTAGTCCACCTACACAAGGCCAAAGCCTCTCTGACTATCAGTTCTCGTCATAAATCACTCTTGTTTCTCAGGTCTCCTGACCCTTTAAGAGGCTCTTATATCTGTCCAGGCTTTTTCATAGTAATACAAGTTTCAATTTCTCAACTCTATACCTATGAAGCCTTAACTAAATATGGCTATGGAGGTTTAACTGCATATTGCTATGGAGTTTGAGTATGTGCTTATGGAGCTGGAGTGGCTCTAGTCATACATACTTTGTTAATGCTTGGTATGAAATTCTCTCGCTTTACAATAGAAGTATAGCTTCCTTGTTGGTCAGCTGCTAGGTGGTTTATCAGTACATGGTGTCTTCAGTTCCCACACCTGCAGGGAGTATAGCAGAGCTTGGCCACGGTGCCTTCCCTCTGCTCCACTCTCCATTAAGTTTGTCTCAGCATATGCCAAGGTCGCAGGGTTGCCTGGGCAACTATCACCGGGTAGATTCTGTGCATATCGACTGCATTCCATCCTGGAAATAGCAGCTGCATTTTACCCTAAAATTGCCTTAATATCATAATACAACTTTGAGGATCTGGGGGCGGAGGGATGGTCTCTAATTTCTCACATTATTTCACACAAGCCCAAATTTTGCACAAATCCCTCTCCTATTTGATGTAGCTGAAACCTCAAGCAGCAGAGAGCTGGGGCAGGCACTTGGGGAGGGCTCTTGCACCTCCCCACATCATTTGGCATCATCTGAAGTGAGCAGTGTGGCCTGTTCTTTTGTGAACACCTCTTTCAGTAGCACTTCTAATGCTAGTGGCATCCTCAAAGCTTTTTAGCAAGAATTGAAACAGTTTGGTGGATTTTCTTTCATATAATGCTGTCACTGTTTTCTGCCTGTGCATGCAGTTTCTGTTTGATTCAAAAGAAGAAAAAAGGAGGGAAGAAAACAAGCCCTAAACTGAAAGGACTGAGGGTCTGTATACTTGCAGATACCGCTCAGAGGAAAGAGAATGGCCTTTGCTGTCATCTTTACAGTTGTTTGGATTACCTGCTGTTCTAGTCACTAATTCATGATGTCCTTGAGATGTTTGTGTCACATCTAGAAATTCCAGTCACGCTGCACTTACCTGAACAGACACTCATACATATGTTGGTAGCTATATATATAATAGATAAGGTTTTGTGTGTGTGTATACGTAATATTTATTTGTTTGTTTGTTTATTTTTCTCAGTTGTCACTCTCCCGTGCCTGTAGCTGATAACGGCCATGTCAGCCCAAAAGGACAGATGGTTTTCTTCCTTCTCTTTCCTGCTCTTTTGTGCTTCCTCCATCCCAACGCATGGAAATGCGAGGGTGCTGCAGGAGCTGAGCCCCCAGCGGTATTTCAGTGCCTTGCAAGCCGGCAGAGCATCCCTGGCATATTTCAGCCATAATGGTATGTATTTAACAGTGTGCATTTATATCAGCCTGGGTTTTCAGCAAAGGCTTGTGTGAGGGTGTGTAAGTAGAACAGTGAAGAGGCAATTCTTGAGATTTTTAAACCTGAAGCGATTTTGAAGAGCTCGTCAAGCTCAGCTGGCAAACCAGTGTTTGCATGGCTCCAAGTGCTCCTGGCAGGCAGAGACCTCTTGGGGTGGGATCTTTCCTGTCTGTGTCCCCAGGCACACTCCTTCAGACCTCTTCATTACTTTTCTGGAGGTAACCATGGAGGAGAAACCCAGCCTTCTAAGGAGCTGTGCCCTCAAAGGGGCCAGGTTTCTCTTCCATGGTACCTCCCAGGGAAAGGAGGATTCGTTGCATGCAGGGAAACTAAGTGCTGTTAAGAATTAGTAGAAGATCCTTGGCCTTGCTTTTCTTTTTCTGCTCCTTCATGACCCCTGGCTATGGTTTCCCAGAGACATCAGTGTGGGCTGAGACACTGACGCGGCTCCCATGTCAGCACTGAGAGGATGGGTGAGTTAGAAAGGAAGGAGGGGAGACTGCAGGCATTCATGTTGTTGTCTGTAATTAGTTTTGTTTCAGTAAATACCTTACTCTTGGAGTAAGAGCAAGACCATATTGTATTGAGCAGTGTCTCTTGACTCCGAGGACCTGAAGCCCAGCACATCAACACTCCTCTCACAGAACCATTCCCAGTCTCTCTGTCTCTCCCAGCCATATCCCTGCAGGCACCTCTGCTGGCTGTGTGCCATGGCTCCCTGTTTGCTCTGCTCGGGTCTGCTGGGATGTCCCAGGGATTTTTGCATGGGGACCTTAGCATGCTATTACAATGGCAGAGCACAGACAGTGCTTGCCCTGAAGATACTCTCATCTGCTTCACCTGTAAGGGGAAGAGATAGAAAACAGGGTTCTTTGTGTTTCAGTTTCTCCTGCTGCCCAGCCGTTCTTGGAGCAGATTGAGGACTCAGCTGAGGCTCTCCAGGACTATGGCATTTCAGTGGTGAAGGTAAACGGAGATGAGGGGCAGGACAGCCTATTTCTGCAGATTATTTCTGCAGGGCTTCCTGTGAGGAGGAGAGAGCCACCGTGGGGGCTGACTCCACAGGAAAGCAAACCAGGGCATCCTGTTTCATCCCCTGCCCTGGCCTTATGTCAGCTGCTTGTGAGTTGCATTGCACCTTCTGCCAGTGGGCCACAGGGAGGTTCCCATATCCCAGAGAGGCTTGATGTTGTGCCTGTGTCTCTAAACACTGCAAAGCAGAGCACTGGCAGTGCTGTAGGTCAGGCAGGAGCAGCTCTGAGCTGCTCTTGGCCTCCCAGCTCAGTCTCAGTAGATGAACCTGTGCACATTGAGTTGCATTCCTGGGTTTAGGGGACAGTTTTCCTGCAGATTGGTCTTTTTCATGGGCACCCCATGTAGCAGGCTTAGCTGGCTGAACTAATCTGGCCACCCAGCAGCTGCATAGGGTATATGGAGTTGCCTGGTCATTGCTGTGTACCCAGGGGCATGGCACAAAGAAGAATATGATCCCCAGCATGCTGCACAGGAGGGCATTAGCCTGCTTGTCTCACTTTGGTGGGACTGCCCAACTCCTTCCAAAGCTCCCTCCTGCCAGCTCCAACTGCAAAGAATGATGGATGGGGTCAGTTCACTTCTTTTCAATTCAGTGCAATAAATATTTCATATAAAGGGGTTTTTAGCTGAAACTTTGTGCAGATTTAGGTGAGAGAATTACAAATTCAGGCAAGTATAATTAGATTATAAGAAGTTCTTGTATATATGTCAGCAATCTGTCGCTTTGAATATACCGGGCAGATCATAATATCTCTTGATCCTGTGTGACCCAAATCAAGGCAGGCTGAGCTGGAGAATTGAAATGCAAACTCCAATACCTATCTCTGGACTCCATTTTGTTGTATTTTCTCTCCTAGTAGGTTTGGAAAGGCTGGATTTACATTCCTGAATGGAAAGAAAAACTGTAGTGCTGTGTGTTTGTAGTCATTTGTGGAGCTGAATGTCTAATTACATGCTTTTAATGTCTAGGTTAATTGTCCCAAAGAGGATGTCTCAAGATACTGTGGAAAAGAAAATGCATTAAGGAAAGCCTACCTGTTCAGGTGAGGGAGGGCACCATACTGTGATTGCTTTCCAGTGCAAGTGTTTGAAGGAAATGCTGTCAATGACGTCTGAAGAGGACGTCTGTAGAGGAGGAGAAGAACCATGGGGACAGTAGTGACATCAACTTTCTTGCAGCCTCCAACCACCAGCTTCTCCAGAGTTACACTCAGACCACTAGGTTTTGGGTCTAGTCCTAGAAAGAAACACTCCTTGTTGCTCTTCGTGTCTGTATAGTCAGCTCATCTGCCCTGGGTGTGAAGGGTTAGCTCTTGGTCTCCATGGGCTGTCAGCTGGAAGCTGCTCCATGTATCAGCTCAGTTCTCATTGACTGTTGTATATGACCCACGGGGACTTTTCCTCTAGTGGTGAGAGTCTACAGGGTGGTGCTTGGTATATAGACACCTTCTGTTAGTCTGTGCTTCTTATCAAGAGGCCCCAGAAGCCGAGTGAAACAGCAGTGACAGAGGTGACTGCTAAAACAGCTTAATCCTACCAAATCCTCAAATTCAATCCTGACATTTCCCTTCCAGCCACACCTGCCAGCAGACACCTGAAAGTATTCAGCAGAGTGAGAATTAAATTAGTATGTGTAGCTAATCTTTCATAGTAGCTTTGGTGATACTCTTTTTTTCCCTCCACAGAGGTAACATGCTGATCAGAGAGTTCCCCACAGATGCCTTGTTTGATGTGAACTCCATCGTTGCTAATGTTTTGTTGTAAGTACAGACCAGATGCACCCCTGTGAAATCCTTTACTTTCCATTTTCACTTGTTGACACCAAGTTTTGCATAAATACAAACCCTGTGTATTCCAGAGGTGGCTCTCAGCCAAGCAGAAAGCTGCTTGTCTCTTTGGTATGGTTTGACCTTGTTAAATTTTTGCCCTTGAGATGACTCACCAGCACACATCTGGGCAGCTATGTTTGGCTGTGACTCTTCAATCTGCCAACAAGAAGCTGGAATTTTACCTTCTTTTCCCCATCACAGTTATGTGGCTGCAAATTTTCTCTTTAAAGAAAATAGTTGATAATGAGTTTTTTCTGACTCCTCAGTGCCCTGCTCTTTAATGAAGTTAAATACGTTGAAACACTGGCAGATCTTCAGAACATTGAAAATGCCTTGAAAGGGAAGTCGAACATGGTCTTTGCATATGTACCAGCTACTGGGACAGCAGGTATTAACACTGATTTTTTTACCTTTGCTTCCCTCCCAGAGCATTTTTTACTAAGGTTTAAGGGAGCTGGGTTTCTGTACAAAAATCCTGCAAATGGAGTATCAAGGAAACCTGGAAGGGCCACCCAGACTCAAGTTCTCCACTTCCATATGTCTTGCTGTGTTTCCAAAGGGATCAGTTGCACCAGAAAAGTTTTGCTGGGAGCATAAACTTTCAGATCCAGGCTTGAGAGGGAAAGGAAGCCAGTGGCTGCTGTCTTGAAAAATGAGTAAACCCATAGGCAGATTCACATACACAATCTGTGTTTCCTGCAGATCAGCAAGTGGGTCCAGCTCCAGTTACTCAGTTACCTGTATAGTGTGTCTTCAGAGAGCTGTGGCTTTTTAATGAGTTTCTGAAAGCCTGGGCATTGGTACTTACCACTGGGAAGGATGAAGATGGAGATCTGGAGGGAGCTGAGATGAGTTCATCTTGCCTTTCTCTTTCCAGAGCACAGAGCCGTGATGGAGGCGGCTTTTGTCTATGGGACTGTCCACCAGTTTGTTTTGACAACTGAGGCAACGCTGTTGAAAGACACTAGGTATGTCCAGACGCACCCTCCAGGTAGAGTTGCTTCCCTGCACTGTTTGCTCTACTCTTGGTTTCTCAGATTCCTAGGTCAAATCTGGTATTGGGATGTTATGCCAAGGCTGTACAGTCAGATCTATTTTGCTTTTCTAAAACCAGCTGCTGCTTATGTTCCTGGATTTGGACTAGCCATAACATTTGTGACTGTCCATTGATTTTATAGGAGAACTGACTGTCTCCTTTCCATGGTCAAACCTCAAGGTTTTCAGGAGGGCTGATACATGTAGCCTTCTGTTTTGATGATCAAGTTTGGCCAGCTGAGAAGGGTAAAAACTGCTGCCGTGGGTTGGAGCAAAGCCCACCCAGTTCCATATCTTGCCTCTGCAGTGGCCGTAGGTGCTTCCCAAGGGGTATGAGGAAATCATAGAATCATTAAATAGATTGTGATGGAAGGGTCCTTAAAGCTCATCCAGTTCCAACGTCCTGCCATGGGCAGGGACACCTTGCACTAGACCAGGTTGCTCCAAGCCCCATCCAGCCTGGCCTTGAACACTGCCAGGGATGGGGCAGCCACAGCTTCTCTGGGCAACCTGTGCCAGCGCCTCACCACCCTCACAAGGAAGAGTTTCTTCCTAATATCTAACCTAAATCTACCCTCTTTCATTGTGGATGAAATGGATGTGTGTTGCCTACAGCCTCCCATATTCTGGCAGTCGGAGGTTTCAAGACCATCGGAGATGGGAGCTGAACCTGTATTATGGTGTTAACAGCCACCAGGTTTTTTTAAACACCTTTTTACTTTTTATCTCAGCAACTTTTGGCAGCAGTGAGTTCTGCAGCTGCATGAGACACTGCTCATGTATTGGGAATTCCCACCCAATGTCTTCACTGGACCTAGCCAGCTCAGGCCATCCACTTCCCGTGCGGGGCCTGCGTTAAAAAGGCAGATCCTTCAATGCAGTGTGCTTCTGACGTAACCTACTGCAGTCACAAAACTGAGAGGGAGGAAGGTGGAAATATCACATAGGATGTGATATCTTCAGCAAAGCATTTATATAGCAATTTGCCTGATCTCATAGGTGACACCAGGGCAGGCACCGAAGTGGTCCTTCCTTGCTGTGCCACCCTGTCCTTGCAGGATTATCAGGGACAGCATTTTCTGGCTGCCACTAGATGGCACGCTTGTCATTTGGACAGGAATTGACTTCATTCTTCGTGAAGCAAGGAGGACACCAGCAGGCCTTCTCTTTAGCTGATGAAATGGTGGTAGTTTCACCAGTGTGAATAGCTTTCAGACAACCGGGGCAGCAGGCTTTGAGGTCTTAATACTACAGTCTACTCTTCCACATAAAGACCAAAAATCCCTTTACAAAGAAGCTGATCCCGGTTTTAGAGGTGAGGGATGGGTGTTGTAGGAAAAGGAATGTGACTTCCCAAAGTTAACCCACAGACCAACACCAGAATATTCTCTATATGTCATTAGTGAGGTAAAGGACATGAGAAAAATATGTAGACTTCAGCTGTCCTCCTTCTGCCAGGGTCTCCATTGCAGAGACATGCGAAAAGCTTGATTTGTGTCCATCTCAAGCTGGGACAAGTGTTCTGGGGTTGGGATCATTTATACCCGGTGAGCCAGGGTCTTCATCAGATGTTCAGCACAGTTACAAAAGGCACGTGGACACAGCTGTACCTGTCAGTAGCAGGGCTCTTGAAGAGGTCTCACAAGCCTGCCAAACTCTAAGCTTGAGGATCATCTGCCCTATAACACATGCTAGCAAACATGGTCATTCTGTTAGGGCACTTTAAAACCCTGTGGTGGATGCATAGCTCAGCATGGATTTTGCTTTCTCTCTCACAGCAGTGATGAGCCTGATGTGTCATCTGCCTGGTTGTTGTTCTGCCACTGCCAGCGGGCAACAGACCTGGCGCAGCCCTGCAGGAGGACAGCCATGGAGCAAGATCTGACAATTCTCAACATCCACAGGCACCTCAAGCTCATGGGGGCTCCTTTGGTGGTACGACAGGGAAAAAGGAGCCACTTGGGCTGTGAGAGGAAAAGAGGAGCCACTTGGGCTGTGGGCATGAGGGAAGCTGGGATAGATGTGAGGATGAGGGAGGTACGAGCAGAGGGCAAAGCTGAGTGTGAGAATCCACCCATCCCGCATGAAGTTAATAGCAAAGCTCCCAGGTTGAGTCCAAAAAAGGAACAGGCATGGGGCTGGATAGGACCAACACTCCATTGCACTGCTAGGCTTGCTTAGATCTTTCCAGAGACCCTGGCACCAGTGTGTGCTCTTCTAGTTGTCTGTAAGCACCATGAGTGGGAATGGGGTGGAGGTGCCTTGGGCTTTGCTGGAATGGAATGGAACGGAACGGAACAGAACAGAATAAGATATAATAGACTATTTCATTTGGAAAGGACCTACAATGATCATCTAGTACCACTGCCTCACCACTTCAGTGCTGGCCAAAGCATGTTATTTAGGGCATTGTCCAGATGTCTCTTAAACACTGACAGGCTTGGTGCATTGACCACCTCTCTATTAAGCTTTTCCCAGTTTTTGACCACCCTCTTGGAAAATAAATGCTTTCTAATGTCCACTCTAAACCACTCCTGGTGCAGCTTTGAACCATTCCCACATATCCTATCCCCAGATACAAGAAAGAAATCAGCATCTCCCTCTCCACATCCCCTTCTCAGGAAGCTGTAGAGAGCAATGAGATGGCCCCTCAGCCTCCTTCTCTCCAAACTAGACAGACCAAAGTACTTAGCCACTTCTCACAGGAGGCTCAGCACCCTGGGAAGCTCTCTATCAGTCTCTCATGCCTTGCTGAGCCCGAGGGACAGGAGGCTCCCTCCTATCTCCTGTTCCCACGGGGCATTGAACTTCAGCAGGCCTCCAGTTCCCACTGTGACATCTTTGCCTAGCGAAAAAGAAGGGTAGGTGAGCTGGAAAGTGCCTTCTTCAGCCAGCTTCTACAGCTCCTGGCTAGGCCCATGGGGGGAGGGCACTTCATGAAGCAACATGTCCAAGGCAGGAAGGGAGAGGATGCCAGCTTTTGCATGTTGCAGCTGGGGTTTTCAGACTGCCCCGGGGAATGGATGCCAGGTAAATAAAAAATAATGGAGATTTGACATCTGTAATTGCTAAGTCGCAAAGAACATGCATAATAAACCCCAGGTTTTTAACAGGGAGGGTCTCAACAGGTTGGAACAGTTTAACCGGGGTTGTGTGGGTTCTGCTGCAATGGATGATCTAGAGCCAGGGTTGAAGGCTTTCTCTCAAGGGTCTCATTTCTGTGGCTGGGGAACATATGGTGGCTTGGGCTGTGCAGAAGAACTGAGTTACCTTCTGTGGTGTGGAGATGTGCTGCAGTGTAACCATGTTTCTTCTCCAGACAGAGGTTGCTGAGGACCCAGAGAAGGTGTCCACCGTTCACTTACAGCTTGGGCTACCACTTGTGTTCATCCTCAGCCAGAAAGAGACCTATGAGGCTGACAGGAGGACAGCAGAGTTTGTGGCCTGGCAGCTCTTGGGGAAAGCAGGGGTTGCCCTTTTGTCCAGGTATTTGCTCTCAGGTGTTTTGGGGATCTCCTTGCTTATTGTGGTGTTTCAGAGCTCAGTTACCCCACCACCAGGATGATAGTCAGTTATTCACATTTGGATGAGAGGCAGTAAAACTAGGTGTACTGAGTTTGTATGATTTGTGATAGAGTGGCTTGGTGGGCACCTGGTGCCCAGGCAAGATCAACACACTACACTAGGCTATATCCTGCAAGAAGGTGTCACATTTAAGGCTTGGTCCAAAATCATATTAATTTGGTTTCAGACTGGCTGGAAGTGTAAAAATGTTTGAGTCTCTTGCTGATTTAGAAGTGGAGAACAATCAGACTAAGAGAGATTTTGGAAAGGAAACAGCACTGATGGAAGGCTTGTATCTTGTCCTCAAATTAAGGGCAGGAGATCCAGTAAAGAAGGTGGACTGCGAGTGCTAGGTGCTGGGATCCAATGGGCATCTCCACTCAGCGATGCCTCCTCAGTCAATGAGAGCTCTCAGAGTTAGACCCGCACATGTATCTCCTGTCCTCCTGGGGAACAAGTTTGTGGATAGCCTTGGGGCAGTAGTGCTGTGCAGGGCTGGGTTCCTCTGCGGTTGGTCACCAGTTACTTGTCTCTGTTCTATGGGCTCAGGAGCAGCCTGCACACACAAGACTGGCTTGTGTTTGCAGATGCTTCCACGGTGTCTTGCCAAAGGAAGTGTATAGTCCCTGAAGGCATGGTTGCACAGCCTTTGGGTCTGTCTGCTGGCAGCTGTGCAAATGGGAGGAGATGGGTGTGGGCTCTCCTATTTCAGCTTTCTGCCACAGTGGTACCCTCCCTGTATGGAGGCATTTCCTGGCTGCATTTAGGCATGAGCTGATGTCCACCAGCAGAGCAGCTGCACTGGGATGTGGTCACCAGTGTGTGAGCAAAGACCCAAATCACAGAAAGGGAATCCAAGCTCCTTGTGAAAAAGGCATGTTAATGCAGCGCAGTCCCACCAGGTGGTCACTTGGAGCCTATTTCTCCACCACTGACATTGATTCTGGGTTCCTGCAAGTTCTTGGGGCAGCCTGAAGCATGACTCTGTGAGGATGTGGTGCTGCTGAGGAAGGTGGGCTTGCCAGCCAGGCAGGCTGAGCGGAGGGGGTGACCTTGCATGTCACATCATCTAATATTCACTTTGTATTTTGGAAGGGACTTTGTAGGTTTGAATGTTCTGCGCCGGTCAAACATCGCGCTCAAGACACCAGATGAGGTCAGATGCTGGATTTTTTTATTGTACAGCTCCTGTTTCCCTGTCTGGGCATGGTGCTCTTGAGAGGTTTTGGGTGTTGCTCAGCTCCCTTGTTACTTGACAGCCTTCCCAGAAGTTCAATCTTTCCCTAGATGCACACATGTATTTGGAACTGCCTGAGTTTGGTACTGCAGAGCAATTGTGCCTGCTGGTTAAGATAGAATACTGAGTTTACTTTGGTCTCAAAACATAGGGTGACATCTCCATTACACCTTAAGGCAACACAAGTTTGTGAACTACCTAATATAGTAGTCCAAGTGCAAATTCCTTTAGACTTCTAAAGGGTCTTGCCCCCTTAGCAAAGGCATTCAAAAGATGGGAGAGGAAATGCGTGAAACTGAGTGAAAACAACCAAAGGTCTGTGCTGGACTGATGTAACTGAATGCCTCTGGCAGTGATCTGGGAAAAGGGCAGGGTGTAAGTTGATCAAGATGAGCTAAACTCTGGAGGGACCTGACCCAGCTTGTGAGGCGAGATGGAATTCAGCACTGACAAATGCCAGGGAGCGCACATTGCCCCAGATTACCTGAACTGTCACACTTGTGATTGCAAAGGTACAGGATCAGACCTGAACCTGAGCATCCCCTGAGGGCTTCCCATGCCCTGGTGAGAGATGTGCATGTTGTGTTTCTCCTCTTAGAGCCAATGGGAGGTGCCAGCAGTTTGTCATTTCTCTCAGTTCACTACAAAATTCATTTTCTCTGAAGTGCCTTTAGCTGAGACAGTGCCAGAACTGATTTTAAGATGACAAGGTCTCATTTCTGAGAAATACATTTTGCTGTTTTCTTTCCATGGGTTGGCAGCCCCTGTACACTTGGGAGCACTCTGCTTTGTTGATCTCCATGAGATAAAGGACTTTGTGTGCCAGTTTCCCAGGCTGAGATGGGCTGCTCTGACCCAGCCTAACTCTAGAGTGGGGACAGCTGAGTGGACCCTGTACCTCCCTGCTCTCCTTCACTATTTGGCCGCTGGGCTTTTTCTTGCAGAGATGCATCTAAGTTTAAGATGACTGGAGGTGGAGCAAGTGTTCACTTTCACCTCTCCAGGCACAGGATCCCACATAGCCATGAGTACTTCCTTGCAAGGAAACATCAGTCTGGAGTGAGAAAAACTCATGCACAGGTGAAATTGGACAAAAGAATCACACCCGAGGTCCTTCCCTGTTTAGCAGCTTTTAGGAATCTGTAAATACCCCCCGAAAAAGGAGTTGGGTGATGGTGCCCCATCAGCCTTGAGTTTGGCATGTGGACAGAATAGGCAGAGGGTGATGTTTTGCTCCGACTGATTTATTCTGTTTTCTTTAGGGAATGCCAATCAAATACTTGCTCTTGGAAGACACTGATGACGTTATAACCCTGGTGGAAGATAAGAACAAGGTCAAACAAATCCAGGAGGGTGAGGAGGAAGAGGAAGATGAGGATGAAAAAGAGAATAACAATCAAGGTGTGCAACTGAACAATGAAAAGCTGATTGTTATCAGATAGGACATGCATCAGCATCTGCTAGAGACATGCAGGCATATGTTAAAGCATTAGAGAACACTTCTGCAAATCCAAGGCAAACCATCACAGTCACATCATGGTTGTACAAGTGGCTCTTTGATTCTCTGCAGATCACTGGAGTTTTGTGACAGACAGGCATAATTTTTAGAGGAAACACCAGGGAGAAAAATCAGCAGCTGTTAGAGGAACAGTTGCAGAAGTGCTGCATGAGGGACAGGGGTGCTTCTGCTTGAATACATCCAGCTTTAGAGGCATGAGGGGTTTAAAGTGCATCCAGCACGCTCTTCTTTTCAATCATCAGAATAGCATCAGAATTATCAGTCCCTTTGGAAAGGTTTGAGACATGTTTTTTGTAAGCTGTTCCAGGCTTGCCTTCCCCAGGGAGAAAACACTGGCCCCTGCAGCACATCCTTGAAAATGCATTGTTTTCCAGAGAAAAATGGTTTTGTTTTAGAAAAAGTGGCACAGGATCCTAGAGGAGCCAACATGCTGAAAGAATAGTGTTCAAACCACAGGGCACAACTGGTGTGAGATGGCATGAGTGCCTTTTGATGAGTTTGTATGCGTGCCTGTGCCTCCATTCCCCCATATGAGACAGTTACTTACCACTTGACAACAGTCACCATGTCCCTGCTGAGAGGGGCTGGCTTAGGAAAACACATTGCTGGGGTGGCACAGGGGGCTGCAGTTCCCTCTGCCCTGCACACATACCTGTGTTCATGCGCAGCTGTGGGTCCCTTGCAGACATCCAGGATGATGAGGTGGTAGAAGCAGTTTCCAGGGACAAGAAGCGAGAGCTGCCCCTGGAGCAGATCCATGTCCTGACAGAGGAGACCTTCCACTCTGCTCTCTTGGAGACAGCCCGGACGGTGGTGCTGTTTTATGCCAGCTGTGAGTATGAGGTGTGGCTTGGTGTCCTTTCTCTGAGGTTGTGCTGCTCACTGTGCTTTCCATACTATGGTAATCCTGTAGAATTGAATGATAAGTGCTGCATCCAGCCCCACAGGCCTCCCCACTGAGCAACCAGAGTAAATCAGTTCTTCTCATTGACTGATGTGTGAAGACGATATCTCTCAGCATAGAAGTTATCAATGTTCATGGGTTTTTAACCTTCATTTTACGGGCATCAAATGTAGGACAAGAGGGGATATTGTGGTATCACGGGATAGCCTAGACATCCTGGTTGCTGTTTGCTGTGCAGAAGCGTAAAATCCAGTTTTCCTTTTTTCTTTGAAGTCTTTCAGAGCTTGAAGCACCTTAGGATGCAGAGAATTGTAACGTGACATTGTCAGAGAGCAAGATGGGGCTGGCCTGTCACCTGTATGTCCTTCAGAGCTATGTCTCTCCTGTTTTTCAGGGGAGGCAGTGTCCCTGGCAGTGCTGCAGTCTTACGCAGAGGTGGCCGATCACCTGGAAGGTAAGGTGCCACAGGTCTGAGTGCTTTACAGCTGGCATACACCTGCCCTGGTAGTAGGAACCAGAAGACTGGAAGGGTATTGATGGTACCTCCCTCCCTCCCTCACCCAGAATATACTTGTTTTTTCCTCTCAAACTCTTAAGGAAGGCATATCCACATCAGGTTGCTTAGGAAGAGTCCTTTATTTCTTATTTAGGAATCTTTGTGGTTCACTGTACCTCTATAAACTCGTGGGACTGCAAATGCAGCCTTCTTCAGTCGCCTTCTTTTGGTGTAAACTGGTACACACCAGCTGCCCAACTGCCTTGCAGCTGAGATGGTGATCTTGGTGGGCAGAGTGACAGTGGGATGAATGATGGCGATGCTGGTGGGCACAATGGCTGCGTGATGAGTGCCCGAGCATGGGGAGGACCAGGGCAGTGCACCTGTGGCCTTTACAGACCAAGAGGATGGACTGCATGGTGCACAGCAAATCAGCGTGCTGGGTGGCAGATCAGATCTTCTGTCCTTGGAAGTACTTGATATGGAAAGGAGCAGTAACTGGCCCAGGTTTTGGTGGAAAGTGTGACAGACAGGTGTGGACAGGCCCAGATCCACTGGTGCAGGATGGTGTCAGAGGAAGAATTTACAATGATGATGCCTTCAGGGCATGGAGACTGGCTTAATTACATGGGAATTCTCGTAGACAGCCACAGGACTCCATAAATAACACGTAACGGCAAGAATCAGCAATGCTTAAAGACAGCACACATCGAGTAGTCTGGTAGTAAAGCCAGGAGGGAGTGATCCTTCAGGAGCTTCTGAACAGTTTCTGAGCAGTGTAAGCTTCATTCAAATCTTCAGCCCCATCCCTCTCTATGATTAATGGGGAGAGGCGGGTTCTTCTTCACATTCATCATCCTTACATGGGCTAAAATCTCTTCCAGAGATGCCTCTTTCTTTCCCTGGCTGCAGGGGACATTGAGGTGGCTTCATCCCAAACTCATTGCAGCACAGTGGGAAGTCATATGGATCTGGGTGAGAGCTGTTTTGGCAACCGCATAGGTGGCTGGTGCCTTCTATTTGTTTTTCTTCATTAAGGCTCATTTCTCCTAGTGATGGCACTCCCCGGGAACCTGGCACCATGTCCTACAGAGTTTGCATGATTTTGCAAACTGACGATGAGTTTGCAGAGTGCAAGCAGGCCTGAGGCTGAGCTCTCGGCAGTGGGGACCTGTATAGAGTCTGCAGAGGACCCAGACAGCAGATGCAGTAGGAGTTGCTTGCAAGAAACCATCCTGGGAACACTGCAGACAATGCTGTGGTTTGGTTGAAAGTGGTTCTGCATTCATAGTTTGCATAAAAAGAAGGTCACCAGCAGCTTTGATCTGGACCGAAATCCAAGGAATCAACAGGAAAGCTCGGGGAGGGTGGTTGTTGTTAGAGATATTATGGTTGTTGATGGTTTGGGGTTTCTTTTAGACTCTCCAGCAATCAGACCAGCTAGAGGAGCAACCTGGGAGAGTCAGTGTATGAAACTCTGCCTCTTCCTGAGCCAGTGGTCAAACCTTGGCTGATTCTGCAGAGCCAGTCTTTCACCATGTGTTTTTCTTAATCATTTGATATCAATCTCGGTGCATGAAAGTAGCCACAGACAGATTCTCAATAGAGATTATGAACTGATGGGGTCAGAGCTTTTCCTCTGTGATCAGTAAGGTCCCGCCAAAGAATTCCAGGCCAGATGTGACCTGTAGAATGACTCCAGTCTGCTTTCTGGACTGTAGCCTTGGAGAGGATGGAGAACAGCTGCATTAGTGGATCTGGAGATCCTTAGTCTCTGCTGCTGAGGGAGCCTGAGTCACAGGCAGGCTACCAGGGAATTAGAAGAACTAAAAGGCTAGGGGTCTCTGAGCAATCAGTTATGGCCAGGGGGAGAATAAAACATGGTATCTGGCTTTGGAACAATATCTCAGCTCCTCTGGAAGTGCTTGTATTCCTGTCTGCTTTCTGGGGTGGAGCATTCTTCCTAAGGGCTGAGAAGCCAAGACCAGCTGTCTGAGGCATGAATCACCCATTCTAGAGGCACATTTTGAGTTGCAGAACCAGGTGCCAGTTTTGATGCCAATTCTTTATGCAAAATGGCACTGAGGATAGGCCATATGAGATCAAGCGCAATAGAACAGAGGAGATTGGAGACTGGAATGACCCCATGACTCATCCAGGAACAGACGTTCAGCACATCATCACAAAATTAAGTTTATAGCGCAAGTGTTTTCCTTTTGTTGAGAGATCCAATCTAGCAAGAGAAAGAGAAGCATCTCTGTCTTGCTGAACTGAGCACATTTTCTGCTCTTGCTGCAAGAGCATGCCATCCTCACTGCTGCTGGGGCTAACTGATGCAGCTATTGTTTTCTTTTACAAGACAAGAAAACAGAATGTGAAGGTGAGACAGTGCTGAGCATTTCTTAGGTGTGTCATTGACCTTTTTGGCAAAGAAGAGAGGAAACCAATATCTAAGAAAAGCAATAGTGATGAAAAACAGTCTGCTTCCCTTTCCTGCGCTTGTGGAATCTTCTTGACCAATGACTTCCAAAGACAGGGGTCTGAAGTTGTAGTTCAAAGGCATGAAAATCACCTGTGTGATTTAGCGAAGTGTATTTATGGAAGCTAAATCTGAAGCAAGGATTTAGGAGTCCATTATATGATGCTCTCTGGGTAATTGTTTCCCATTCCATATTGGATTCCTCCTCTTGAAGTGCAGCATTTCATACATAACTTATTTCTCTTTCATGCTGTAGCCTTTGGACCAGCTCTTCAAGAGAGCTGTTTCTAATATCAGTCCTGCCCTCAAAAAGATTAGAAGTTTAAGGGATTCTTGTCTTTTCTTGTTCCCTATAGCACTGATGATTTGTCTTGTTCTGGTTTTATAAGACCCCTGGGACAGAGGTTCTTGCTGTTGCTGGTTTTAGTAGCACCTAAATGCACAGAATAGTAGGATCTTGTGTTCCTCTTTCACCTTTCTTCCCATCCAGCAATGACCGCAGGGCTGAACAATCTGTTGCTGAGTAACTCAACTCCTGAAACTGCTGCTCATTCAGTAACTAATAATACAGTGCAGATTGGGATGGAGAGCGATCATCTTGTACAAAGTATTCCTCAGGCCAGATGGGGTTCCTTTGGAGTACTTTTGGTACATAATCCCCTGAGGTTGTATCTAAATGCTAAATCTCATATTTGAGGGACCTTAGAGCAGTGTTGCAACTCAATTTTAACTAGACATCAAAGCCCTATTTCCATGTCATTATTTTTCAGAGTTGGGCAAGACACAAGATTATGTGTTAAGAAATGAGAAGAACCAGCTATACTGGATCAGAGGTGTGAAATAAATCCAGGGGCTTTTAATTTGAGATGTTATTTCAGAGCCTGGAGAATGACACAAACCATTTCTGCTCTCATGGAGTGTTTTGACAGCTCCTGACTGAGTGGAATTGCAGACCCTTAACTCTGTGCTGCTGCTTGCTTTGTCTGTACATGAGTTTGACACAAGGCAGAACAGCAGCAAACTCCTCACGTGAGCTGCAAAGCAGAGCCTAAAATGAGGGTTGCAGAAAATGGTCCAGTGGGATGACAAGGACATAGGGATAGGGGATAGAAACACATGCTAAGGTCACCTCTGCCTTCACTCTTGTTTCTGGAGATGCCTTGCCCATCCCTGGCAGGCATGTTTCTAACCTGTGATTAAAACCCTTCCACAGCTTCTCTGCCAAAAAGACTCTGCTGTGCTTGGTTCTCAGGAGCTTGTTTCAATATCTGGGCAAACCTCCCTTCCTGGGAATGGATTGTTGCTTGTCGTTGCCCAGCTGGCAAAAGAGAGTCATCTTGGTGTCACTTCCAGAGCAGACTTCACATATTGTTAGCTTTATTGTTTCTTTCTTTCCAATCAAAAGGAACACAGTTCTTTGGGTTTTTCCTCAGGAGGTAGGTCTTCCAAACTTCTTTGGGGTCTCACATCCGCTTAAGCCTTTCTAAAAACGTTTCCCAGCCTGACTTGCTGGGCTCTGCAAAGGTCTCACTGCCACAGAAGAGCATCATTTTCCTCCCACATTTTGTAGATGTTGTTTAGAGTTCATCCCAGAATGAGCTTTGCCCTCTTCTGCAGCAGTGATGATATCTGTGCTTCCTGCTTCTCATTACAGAATGCTGCTGTTGCTACATTTTGCTCTTCAAATTGCTTTCTGCCCCTCTGGGCTTGGGATCATTTGCAGGAATATGTTTTATTCCATCAGCCAGGCCTGTAATGAAAATAGTGATCAGAATCAAACCTAGGACAGACAGAGAACAAAGCTTAGTTGTTTTGTTCTGCCGTACTCTTGAGAAATCCTCATCACCTGCCCTTACCCTGATTTCTGGAGGACACTTTGTGATGGTCTGCCTCCATGTGTGTACTTGTCTCTAGGTTTCATCCCATCTTTCCCATGTAACTGTTGAATCCTGTTCAAAGAAATTTAGGGAAGGCGTGAAGATTTCTGAGATACAGCATTCCTTCAGTGGGCATGGATGATATGGCCTGAGGACTGTATGTAGCCCTGCTGTCCTTGGTCAAGCCTGCAAGTAGGTGGGAGGCAGGTTAGGTGAGGCTGGCCACCAAGGTAGCTGGTGAAGCCAGTGATGGTTCACCTGCCAGCTTAGCACAGGCTCAGCCATGGAGCAGCAGCAGTGTGTGCTGGTCTTTATGCAGCCTGTAGATGAAAGAAAGGCTGATAAGGACATGCTGGAGTGCCTTTGGCTCATAGAGAGCACACAGAGAACCAACCTTCATTTGTTTCACTGCCTGCAAATCCCTTGAGATAATCACTTTGAGACCCATAAAAAGCTTTTTTTGTACTTTTCCCAGGAACTAAAGTTGGACTGGCTGCTCTATAATTCCCAAGTGCTCTTCCTTTCCCTTACTTGTGAAACCCCCTTCTTATGGTCTTAAACATACTTGCTAGTGGTTTGGAGATGAGGATTTGGCATGGGTAGGATAGGGTGAATGCCATCAGACTGCCAGCTTGTATTACATCTAGCTTGCTTACATCACCTTTAACTGTTTCTTGTGTATTTGGCTTCATGCTTTAAGTAGAACAGACACTTTTCAATACTGGGCACCTTAATAAGCAAAGAGCCTTGAATGCCTCAGCCTTCTCCATGCCAGTTTTATCTTCCCTCTTTCCTGTAAGCGAATGCCTGCATGGTTTCTTTGTCTTGGCCTTATTCCTAAATATTTCCAGTACCTTTTCTTGCTGCGTTTTATGCTCCTGGACAGTTGCCTCAGGGTTTCATGGTATCGCTTTGAATAACCAGCCAGATGTGAATGTCTCTGGAAATTTGTCTCTGAGAAGTGCAACCTACTACTTCCCTGAGTTTATTCTCTTCCTGATTTGTTGTTCGGATCAATCACACCTGCTGGGGTATTTAATACATTCACAGGCTGGAAATAGTTCCTATTATGCTCAAAAGTGTAAGGTATACTCATGAGTGATTTCAAGAGGTAGATAGCCTGTACTCAAAAGGATTGTATATTCTGGGCTGGATTTTGACATTCTGCCCACACATAGCAGTGTTTGACTCCGGGAATGGTGCAACAGTTTCTCAGTGGTAGCCCACCTGCACTCGCTCTGTGTGCTAGGATCCAGCTCTGTAGGATGCATGCCAAACCAAATAGGAGTTCTGGCAGCGTTAATATAAATATATGTGATAATATTCAAAGAAGCTAACAAAAAGCACTTTTTTCCAACCATTTCTTTTTTCTTTTTCTTTTTCTTTTTTTTTTTTAATTATTATTTTTTTCATATTATTTAATCTTATTTGTTTTCCACTCTAGGAACTCAGGGGGTTTTGCTTTCTCGGGTAAACTGCTGGGACTGGCCTGTCATTTGCACAGAAGAGAATGTCACTCAGTTTCCTACCATTAAGATTTACGAGAAGGGAGAGAGATCAGTGATGTACAATGGCATGTGGGGAACCAAAGAACTGACCATTTTCATCATGCTGTAAGTGTCTGTTAATGAACCCATACACAGTAAGACTGGCACATCTGCTAGATGATGTTCTGCATACTTCATGGCCTGTGTAATGGAAATCCTTTTTGGAAAAATAATGTCAGATCTGATTTTAGACCTGGTTTGGAAATGAGCTTAATAACTTTTTGTGCTTTTCAATGTCAGGGAATAGCTGTTCTTGGACAGAATGGGAATCCCAAGGATCTGAGGGCAACCAGTTTGGCTCAGGGCTCTTTCTCTCTTCGTCATAACCAGCTCCAGTGCCTTTCTGTGACTAGGCACTGTCCTTCCTTCCCAAATGACTGATTTTTGTCTTTAATGACGCGTAACAGTTGTCATGTTGGGTTGGGGCATTGCTGGATTGAAATTGCCCTTTTGTCTCTTCATCCCAAAAAGGAAAAAGGCGGCAGCTCGTGTTGTTTCTCTGCCTTTCTTGTAGGAGCCGAGTTTCCTGCCCTCTGAAGCTTGCCACGATTGATGAAGCAGAAAGATATTTAAGAGGCGAGTTTCCGTCTGAGCTGTCATCCTATCACCACACTTCGCTTCTAGGAGTATTTAGCACAGCCACGAGTGAAGGTTAGTGTGGTATTTGTGGGTTAAGCACTCAGCTTTATTCCTGATGGGAGAGGGGTGATTCCAGGTGTTTGGAAGTTCCTCTATGTTTCATTTTCTGACCTTTCTCTGAAAGAATATTTACAGATGTCCCATCTGAACTTACCAAGCCACAGTCTGTACTTGTTGTTCCTGTTGTATCGCCTGCCCCTTACTGTGAGGATTTTGGATCCGTCCTCTTTATAAGCCCCCTTTCAGCCTCTGACTGAACAAGCCCAGATCCATCAGCCTCTTCTTGCAGTCCATGTACAACATGTCACACCATATTCCTTCTTAAAAAAAGCCCTTTCCACTATAGAATTGATAGTTATCTTGCTGACTCCTCCTGCAAATGTGGTAGTCCCAGTCCTTGCAACCAACACGGAACCCAAAATCTTTTTTGTAAAAAAAAAAAAACCCAACCAAACAAAGGAGCAATAAGGTAAAATATAAATGTCTTGCATCAGAAAGAACAAAATGTGAATAACTCAATGAAATACACTTTTGGACTTTGAAAGAGATGGGCACAGCCCCCAGGGTGGTGCACATCAGCTAGAAATGGTAAGCAAAGTTGCTGGGAAGAATGTTCTTAACTTGTTTGAAATTGTCTCATTTTGTAGTCTCGGTCAGTATAGTCCTGGCTAGTGGCTGAAGCTTGGAGCGGTCATGCTCTCCTTCCCCGGCCTGCTGCTAGTCACTCAGATGCTGCTCCAGTGTCATTTATTGCATGCCATAGCTGTGGTCCAGGATCTAGTGGGTCTCCATAAACTTTCTGAAAGTCGGGGAAATGGACCCAAGAACTATGGTGATTTTTCATTGACAATTGTGTATCTTAGCAAGGGAGAAGAAATAAAGGGAACGTCATGTCATGCTTCAGTGAAACCCACAGTGGAGAGCTAGGACCTTCCAACCCCATGGTCTCTCAGTTACCAGCTACCCCTGGGAATTACTGTATTAAAAAAAGGAGAATTTCACAATCTTTCTCAAGATCAAAATTTCAGACTATTTTTCATTTGAATTTCCATTGTGTCTGTAAACTTTGGTTAAATGCAAACCAAGCTACTTTCTCACACAAGGAGGTCCAGAGGAAGTCAGCTGTGCACAGAAGTAAGCATGAAATAAAATGTCTGAAACCAACCAGAAAACACTTGAGCTGTGTTCACCAAGCCAGCTGACAGCTAATATGCCTGCCTGTTTCTGGAGGGTCTAAATTCCCTTTTACTGATCTCAGAAAAATCTTTAGTCCATTTCTCCCTGGATTTCATCAGCTGAGCTCCAAAATCTTCTCTCTATTCCACATACTTCACTCTGCAGTAGTGGAGCCTGGATTAGCCCCATGGTAGAACCTTGGATGGTGAGATGGGTTCATGGAAGGAACCTGCCTGGATCTGACTGGATGTGTGAGCTCAGGCTCTTCCTTATATAGAAGTTGTTCATTTCCTTCCATGCAGACAAGAGTCTTGGAGGTTTCCAGACACCTCTGTGTGGAGCCCACAAGATTGCCTCTTCCCTCAGGGCACACTCAGTCTGCAATCTGGAATGGCATCTGCAGTCTGAAGTAACAGCCGGAGATGCCAAGGGAGGTGGAATCTGTGATGCTTTCCCTGCCTGTAACCTGCAGGGTGTTCAAGCATCATGCAGAATGACCTGAGGGAACAGAAAACTGGAGCCAGCTGTTCTGGCACCGAACCCATGCCAGAGTCTGGGAAACCACATTGCTGCTCTTATCAGCCTGCAGACTTCTCTGGAATTTCCAATGATTTTCTGACAGCAAGAATTCCTGCTCTAACCTGAACCAGCAACATGCCATGTCATTGCCATTTCTACTTAACTGAAACAGAGCAATAAGATGTCCAGTTAAATAAAGCCCTGTATTTTTCCAACATTTAGTATCAGAAAACTACATTGGGAAGCCCTTCAGTGAGTCTGAGCTAAAAGAGGCTTGTTGGAAAAATCATAATGAAAATTTGTTACAAAGAGGTGGATGGTATTATTAGGGCAATGAACGCGCGTTTTCCTGGAAACGTGAAGAATTTATAGGAGATAAATTTGTTTGCTATGCAGAAACTGGAAGCACGCTTGGAAGTAAGATTGTCCTAAACCATGCAGCAAATGCTTAAAAATACGCCTGTGGTCTGCAAAGCTCTGGTACCATTGTAGGCCTTGCCAGCATCAGTGTAAACGAAGTGAAGAAGGCATGCAAAGATGCCTACAGGTGATGCTGAAGAGCATGGGATCATGAGATGCATTCTGCTAGAAGGATAAGGGCTGATGCTCACATCCTGCCTCCAAAAACTCTGCAGAAGCTGTAGACCCTTCCACATCTGGCAGTTTTATTCCTTCTTGTTCCCAAATCCTGCAGTGAAGCTGGGCTTGTGCAATTCAATGTCATGGAAGGCAGCTGGGATTCCAGCTCGAGGCATGTGCTGCAGCGTATGATCAGGCCCCATGGGAAATTAAGAGACCTCCCGGGGGGGTTAATTTTCTAGGAAATATTTAAATAGCTTCTTTAAAAGTTCTTAGTGTCTGTAAGTGGAGCTGTGCGTATTGGGGGGGGCGTTTCCTGCCTTGCTGTGAGCTGTTGAGAAATGAAGGCTGGTACATGGCTCTGGGTCTGGCACAGTTCCCAAATACAGAAAAATTTAGAAGTGTGACGGGGAGGGAATATCTCATCAGGAATGACCCTGATGAAACAAATATGTCTGGACTCTGCTTAAGGTTGTCCTGATTTAGGGGAGAATTCCTGCAGCCAGGGCTGTTCCAGGGCGTCGCTTCAACACAAGGTTATGCCTCAGATGAGGGCTTAAGTTAAATACCTGGAGAAGGGCTCTTCTCAGGAAGTTTGAATGTGAGCCTGCTCTTTCCAGGTCCTTGAGTGCCTTGAGGCACAGGGTGGGCGATGATCTGCCCATGGCCTTTTCTCCAGTAGTTGGGGTTTGCTGGTAAAGTTCTTGGTGATCCTCGTCAGCTGGTCCTAAGGGTTGCTTTTCTTTCAGCACTGAAAATCAAATAACCAAAACCCAGAGAGCTGGAAACCAACGTCAGACCTACACAACAGTGGTTTCTCCATATCAAGATGAACCAGCCAAGCTGTGTCACCAGCTTTGTCATATGTGTGTTGTTTTCTACAATGTCTAAACCCTCCTTAAGTCCTTTAAGGATCTAAGCTTGCATTTGGAAGGGAAAATAGTGTAAATGAAAGTTTGTGGTCCCTGTGGTTCCGGGGGTATACAATGGAAAATATGGCTTTGAGTGTAGCTGGGAAGCAGGAGGCAAAGAACCAAAAAGTGACCAGTTATGAGCCAGCCTCAGTCTATTGAGGTCTGAGTCACCAGTCCCAAGAGCTTGGGCTGGACAACTGTGATATGACAGTCAGCATTATGGGGAACACAAAATAGTATCTGAATGAGATCTTACTTAAGTTATAAAGCGACATACATCATGACTATATCTGAGATGTAACCTTAATTCTTGGGAGAACCTGACTTCTTCAAAGAGTGTGGTTTCCCACTGTCCTTAAGTCCAAAGAGCCTTTTTTATTGTTTTCAATTGCTCAATGCGAAGGGGGAGGGGAGGTGGTGCTGAAATCCACCCCGTTTTCACTGCACCTTTGGCATCACCAGTTTTGATCTCTGATCTATAACTGTATTTTACAAGCTCACACACTGTGGCTTGCATGTTCTCACAAAGCTTGTCTCTCCCTTAGTTCCAGCTGCCAAAAACTGAGGCTGTTTTGCAAGGGCATAAACCAGCTCTAGAGTCATAGAATCATAGAATGGTTTGGGTTGGAAGGGACCTTAAAGCCCATCCAGTTCCAACCCTCTGCCATGGGCAGGGACCCCTTCCACTAGACCAGGTTGTTCCAAGCCCCGTCCAACCTGGCCTTGAACGCTGCCAGGGATGGGGCAGCCACAGCTCCTCTGGGCACCCTGTGCCAGCACTTCACCATCCTTACAGCAAAGAACTTCTTCCTAATATGTAATCTAAATCTCCCCTCTGTCAGTTTAAAGCCATTCCCCCTTGTTCTATCCCTACATGCCTTGTCAAAATCCCCTCTACAGCTTTCTTGTCAGCCCCTTTAGGCACTGGAAGCTGCTCTAAGGTCTCCCTGGAGCCTTCTCTTCTATGGGCTGAACAGCCTCAGCTCTCACAGCTTGTCTCCATAGTAGAGATGGCCTAGCCCTCAGAGCATCTTTGTGGCCTCCTCTGGACTCACTCCAACAGGTCCATGTCCTGCTTATGTTGGGTGCCCCAGAGCTAAATACAGTTCTCCAGGTGGGGTCTCATCAGAGCAGAGTAGAGGGTGAAAATCACGTCCCTTAGTCTGCTGGCCACGCTCCTTTCGATGCAGCCCAGGATACATTTGGCTTTCTGGTCTGCAAGTGCACATTGCTGGCTCATGTTAAGCTTCTCATCAACCAACACTCCAAGTCCTTCTCCTCAGGGCTGCTGTCAATCCAGTCACTGCCCAGTCTGTGCTTGGGATTGCCCCAGCCGAGGTGCAGGACCTTGCTCTTGACCTTGTTGCACTTCATAAGGTTGGCACTGTCCTACCTCTCCAGCCTGCCCAGATCCCTCTGGATGCCATCCCTTTCCTCCAGCATGTCAACCGCACCACACAGCTTGGTGTCATCAGCAAACTTGCTGAGGGTGTGCTCCAGCCCACTGTCCTTATTGCCAACAAGGCATTGAACAGTGCTGGTCCCAACACTGACCCCGAGGAACACCACTTGTCGCCTATCTCCACTTGGACATCAAGCCATTGACCACAACTCTGAGTGCGACCATCCAGCAAATTCCTTATCTGAGTGGTCCATCTGTCAAATCCATGTCCCTCCAGTTTAGAGATGAGGATGCTTTGCTCGAGTCCAGGTAGATTATGTCAGTCACTCTTCCCTTATCCACCAATGCTATAACCCCATTGTAGAAGGCCACCAAATTTGTCAGGCACAACTTTCCCTTAGTGAAGCCATGTTGGCTGTCATCTGTCACCTCATTTTCCATGTGCCTTAGCATAGTTTCCAGGAGGATATGCTCCATGATCTTTTCAGGCACAGAGGTGAGACTGACTGGCCTGTAGTTCCCTAGGTCTTCTTTTTTTCCCTTTTTAAAAATGGGGGTTATATTTCCCCTTTTCCAGTCAGTAGGAACTTCACTGGACTGCCACAACCTCTCAAATACAATGGATAGTGTCTTAGCCACTTCATTGTCCATTTCCCTCGGGAACCCCAAACTCAGCCCAAGAGTCAGTCAAGTAGAGGATGGACACAAAAGGACTGGGTTGAGGCTCTGCGCTCAGTCTCTCAGCACAGATAGATTCAGCTGTGATGGATCAAGAGAGCCCCAACCCAGTTCTTTCCTCCCCATCCTCTATTTGACCTTGCCATCTCCATAATGTGAGTGGTGGACACTCAGAGCTGCTGCAGCAGCTGCACAAAGCAGTGGAGCACACTGTGTGTACAAGGCATTTAGCTTTTTGATCCTTCTATCCTGTCTGGATGCCTGTCACAGACAGTGCCTGTTCTGAGGAACTGGATAAAACCAAAAGACACTTCTGGGGAAGCTGGTTTATCTGCTGGGCTCTTAGGACTACTCAAGTTAAGTCATCATCAGTCATTTCCAAAAGGTCACTGGGATTTATACGATTAGACATATAATTGGTCTCCTGTTTCTAAGAACACTTAGGGACTTCAAGTCCTTAAAGACATTTCATTTTCCATCAGTGCCCCTGTCGTGCAGATCCTGGAAATTTCAGTGCTGGTGGCTAAAGAGCAGATACTGTTCTCACAATAGGAACTTTCCCTCTGATCCTTTTGGCCTCTGCCAACTCCTCTTCCCATAGCTTGTAGCCGTGAGATGCATCCATTCTCATGAGCCTGTAATCGTAGTTGCTGTGGGAGGGTGTTATGTATGCAGACAGCAATTTGGTTTCCAAGAGGAAGCTGACACTTCTCTTTCTATTGTGTATTTTTCTATCTTTGTCTGTTTCACAGCCAGGGAAGCTTTCGAAGAGGCAGGAAACATCTTAAGTGGCCGTGTAACGATGGGGATTTATTTTGAAGATGATGCCTTGGCTTTGTAAGTTGTTTCTCTTTTTCTTTGGGGAGAATTCTGCATTTAGTGGAAGCCAATGCCTGAGCAAGTGTCACTGGTCATGCTGAGTGTTCAACAGCAGCCTCAAACAGCCACGATTGACTTAGTCCTATAGGAATATTGGTCAAGAGTCAGCCAAAGGGAGATGTAGCCCCCGCACGGCCACTGATTTGCAGCCTGTCCATGGTCAACTCATTTAGCCCTGTTGAATGGTCATCTCCCTTCCCGCTGTTCAATTCACTCTGGGTATTTTCAGTCCTCCAAACCTGCCAACTCCCATGCATCTCAGGTTCCTCATACAAACAGGACCAAACTTTTATGGAGTTAAAATTAGGCTGGAAAAATGATAGACTAGCTAGGATTAGTGTGTGAGGAAGAAAGAACAGTTCTGCCCTTCTCTTTCCATGAGGAAGAAGTGATCAGTTATTACTGGGTTTCCTCTTTCTGCAATCCCTTCACCTTCTCATCTCCTCTTCCCTGTCCTGATGCTGCAAAAGTGCCTGCTGAGGTGGGGATGGGGAAGGGGAGTGTAAGGCGATTGCTGCAAAGCCGGAGGTGTAAATGTGAGCCTTGCTCTGATGGCTGCCCCCAGTTGCTAAGAGCAGCCAAAAGAGAGGCTGCTGGTGACTACTTGCAGGCTTTCTTGGCTAGCAGTGGAGTAGGCATTGTGTCTAGGTGCTGGAAAATGGTTTGAAAGCCCTGCAATAAAAGCTGTCTTTCTGTGGAGTTGCCTTGGTGTGGAGCAGGCGGCCTTTCTGCAGCACTCTGAAAGGCATTAAACCTCTTCAGTCTCATCCAGCTTCCTGGTGGGCACTCATATCTGTCTGTGAGATGTTTGCAACTGCCAAGGATGGGGAAGAACCTCTATCATATCAATAGTTAATTTTACCATGGAACTTTTTTTCTTGAAACATGTGCCTACCCATTTCCCTTGCCTTCACAAGAGCAAGACGTTACCACCATTTCCAGACAGAGCTTTGGAGAGGTGCCTCCCCTTTCTGGAGGAAAAGTGCTGGAAAAATATAGCAGCCTTCCTCCTGCATGTATGGTAATGATGAAGTCAAGACTTTCTTGGCCAGCTCCTGATTGAACACAAGCATCAATTGCGGCCTTAACTATAAGCCAAATTTGAGCTAATGGGACCTAAGCATGTATCAGTCTGGGCACTTCACTGTGTCATTAAGACTCACACCAGATGGGGCAAAATGCTTTGGAGTAGACTGTGAGAGTTGCTCCAGCACCTATTTATCAGCTCCAGGGGAAACCTTCATCTTGTCCTGGCATCTCATTTCCATCAGGAATTAGCTATCAAGGCAGAATTAAAAACCTCAGAAGGTCCTTGGCCTGTTTTCCAGGTGTGGGTTTAACAGCCAGTAATGCAACAGTGAATTGTTTTCATTAGTTTCTTACAGATGCGATGCATCTCTTGCATGTCTGATGAGATATGGGCATTTTGTGGTATGCCCAGAGAATAAAAATGCAAATATCTTGGTAGTACATCTCTATTAACCAAACAGTGCTCAAAGCACCAGTGGCTGGGTCTTAGAAAGCTTGCTCAGTTTTGGGGCGGGAGACCACTGGGCAATGTCAGGTCAAGAAGTCACAACCAGCAGCATCAGGGTGAAAAACCTGACCCTCCCTCATGCTAAAAGGCTTTTCTCCCTTAAGGATCTCAGACCAGCAAATAGAAGTTAAAAAAACCAAAGGAGTGCAGGGTGTTCTCTCAGCAATGACAGATGCAAGAATACACCTCCATCCTCATGCTCCAGCCAGTCTGCAGCATGCTTCTGTTTAGTTGGAATAGTTCATACAGTTTCTATTGATACTCAGCCTGCCAAGTTTGGATTTTGGCTGTGATTTGTAGGTGAAACTACTGTTGCTGGTCATCTTCTCAACTGTACGTAGAAAGTAAACACTTACAGGAATCTCTTATGCAAGAGCCAGGCTCGCTTCCCTTCTTAAGAAAAGAAAAACTATTCTTCTGCTAAATGCTCAAGGAGGAAATATTTGTGGCTCCCAGGTCACGGAAAGCTGGGTCCTCTCTTCCCGGAGAAAAAGGTATACAAAATATGCAAAGAATGTTGTTAGCAAAACTGCTTGCTCAGCAAACACCTGCTTGCTTGGTAAATAATGGAAAAAAAAGCGTTAGGGAAGAAATGGTTTTAATAAAGTCATTATTTATTTCTCACATACTCAGATGCCTTAGATTCCTGCCAAGTATTTGTTTGCAGATGTTTTTGATTTAAATGCAAGTCTCATATTACCCATCGAATGCCTCTGCTATATAAATAGAAAGCTGTCAAAAGCAACAATAGAAGCAGTTGGTACCAGTAAGATGAGGAGTGATTTCAGGGTAGACTCTAGGTGGGGAATTTGTTGTTTTTCTGGTGGTATAAAAAAACTTCCTTGTCCAAGGCTGCTGAACAAGCTGATATATTTAGACATAGGGAGCAAGAGTCCTTACCTCCTCTGAGACATGGTCAAGCCAGAGAATCTCTTGAAAACTTGTGGAAGTTTGAGAAATTCAAAAACTCTGATTTTTCTTCCCCTCCCCCCCCCCAAGGGTTTTACTATTCTTAATCAATGGCAAATACAGGTTAATTTGAAAAACAACAGTTAAGGATCTTCCTAATAGCTTAGAGGATTCCCAGACATGACCAGAGGTGTGAGACTCAACTTCTTTGAACACCAGAACTTGGGAGTCCAGATAGAAAGGGGAGAGCTTAGCTTAGGGCTGGATTTAAAAAGCTGAAATGGCTCAGATAAATCCAAGAACAGTTTAGCAATGGATTCACAGCATTTGAAGGCCTTAGCAAAGTTCATGGTCATTCATTAGTGCTGCTCTTTACCAAGACATCAATGCAGATCTGGGGTGCCCCTTAGAAATTTGTAGTAAGTGTTCTTATTTCCAGGCAGCTAAGTGCTGTGATGGAGGAATTGAAAGGCCTGTGTATGAGCTGAACATCATGAAAATGGATCACCTGCAGTTCCCTCCACTTGCTTTGTCATTGATGACCATTGATGTGTTAGGGGAGGAGGGCATCGATCCATCCCAACACTCCCAGTCAGTTGCCAGCACCTGTAATAAGTGCTTGGAGCGATGCAGAGATATTTCAGCTGCTCCAGCTAATGAGTCAGCTTCATCTGGAGTTTGGCTTAAGATTCCTCTGTACAAATACTCGTAGTATGGGGAACAAACAAGAGGAATTAGAGATGTGTGCATGGCTGCATGAATATATCATTAGTATCACAGAAACATGGTGGGATGGCTCCTATGACTTCCTGTGGAGTGTTGGAACGGAAGGTTACTGGCTCTTTAGAAAAGACAAGCCCAGCAGACGGGGAGGGGGAGTTGCTATTTATGTCAGTGATAGGCTGGAGAGTATGGACCTGTGTCTGGGGACAGGTAATGAGTCACCAGAGAGCTTGTGGGTCAGGGTCAAAGGGAG
>NW_009915178.1:0-210 GCF_000696875.1 Nestor notabilis | reverse complement strand
GTAGGGGGTCGCTATGGGGCACAGATGGGTGATATGGGGCACTATGGGGCACATATAGGTGCTGTAGGGGGTTGCTATGGGGCAGCCATGGGTGCTATGGGTTGCTATGGGGTGCCTATGGAGCTCAGCTGACATAGACGTAGCGGAAGTCATGGGCCCAGAGCTGACAATGGGGATCAATGGGGCGTCTTTGGGGCTGTTGGGGGGGTC
>NW_009915177.1:99516-108961 GCF_000696875.1 Nestor notabilis | reverse complement strand
CCCCCCCCCAGGTGGTTTTCCTTCCCGCTGTCATGTCAGCATAAATAGCTGGAAATAGGGGCGACCCTTCAAAAACCACAACTGGAGACGGGGTGCGTGGTGCGGGTCGAAAACCCCTCTGTTTTGAGCGATGTTTTATTCAACTGAATAGGCTGTGTTTGACTTCCTGTGGCGCTTAAGCCAGTTACGGACAAACCAGCCTCTAGCAAAGGGTGCGTATGTGTGTCCCGTGTTAACGTGCGGTGGCTAGAAGTCATTAGAAGTGGCGCTTGAAGTGGCAGCGACTGCCCGTTTTTTTAGTCCCATTCACCCCCGACTGTGTTAGCATGAACAGTGCGGGGTAAACTTCTAAGTGCCAACAGGTCCTCAGAGTGTTTTCTGTGAAGAACTATTTTATGCTTTACCTTGGGCCTCTTAAAATGAGGTAATCACGTCCTTTAATACCTGATTTGTTTAAAAGCAACATTGAACTGTATTGAGATGGGGCTTTTTATCTATTTGATGGTGCTTTGCTACTTGACAGACTGCACTTGACTAATAACATACCTGCAAGTTGTGGTTTGAGATTTCAGTGCCAAAAGCCTGTGTAAGTCTGTATTGCTCTATTGAGCTGGGTAATACAGAGAGCAGCTTTGCCCATAATACTTGCTTGATGTTGCTTTTGCATGCCTGTTTCATTATCTTATCTCTTGCCGCAGTATTTTTCATACACTGTTTTTGCTCCTTAACTTTTGGGAGTTAATGATTGGTTTTTTAGGCCTTCAGAATAAGACCTAACAAAATATTTTCATACTAAGTGCATTTGAGAAGTGTTGGATGGTTAGAGAATGTTGCAGGCCTATAATAGCAGATCACCATTTGGCAGCATGACAGATTTAAAAGGTGTCTTGAATTGTTTGGTAAGGATTCAGCCTGTCCTTTGCCCTTTAGCCCCCAAATTTACAGATTTCTGTGCATTTTGTAATATTCTGCACTCATCCAGTGTTTGTCACCTTGGAAAACTGCAGATGTTGGAAGTCTTGCCATGGTGATGCAGGACAGTACTAATTAATGGAGACTTAGGAAGAGCTGGGCACAGAACTGATCCAAATGAAAATTAGCTTCTCGTTTTCCACCAACTCTGGGTTAGTCTTCAGCTGCCTTGGTCCTTGATCTGCTCTTGTTTACGTGTTGGCTCCGTAGTGCTGTTGAGAATTGGGCAGCAGGGAGTAACTTCAATGAAAAAGAGAGATGTTATCGTGCAGGTATGGTATGAGAGCAAAGTTCCATCCTCGCCTCCAGACTGTTTGTAAGGCAACAACGTTGTGTGTGTGATTCAGCAAATAATGTGCACTACCAGCAACCTGGCCGAAAGGGAGGAAAACAAGTTTATTTAGCTTGGCCAGGTCCCTGAGCTGATCTACAGCAAACCCGTGTAATTAGCTTGGTTGGCACAATTTTGGGAGACCGAGGGAGGCATGTGGAAGGATGAGTGTCAAGGCCTGTTTTGCCACAGGAAAGATAAGCTTAGGAACGTGAGATAACCCTTAAAAGAGCAAAGGGTCTTTTTTTTTTGCCAATGTTAACATTTAATGAAGACTCAAACTTAACATTGCATGAAGTATTGTTAATACGAGACATCTTGGATAGTTAGCTGAAAACTACTGGTATAAATTTAAATCTATCACCTGATTACTTAAGAGAGTGCGGGGACTAATCCTGCATGACTGTATTGAACACAGTGTCCATAGACAAAAATCAGTTAAAGCATCCTCACCCTTGTTAAAAAATCTTGTAGGGCTCACACCTTGTCTCTGTTAGTAGTTTTCCTTGGGGTTTTTTGTTGTTCTTTTTTAATATGTACAACCAAAGTAAAACATGCTCAGTCAATGGATTAAAAATTGTTTTGGATTAAATTGAATTACTTGCTGTTATCAGCTGCATGATGATAAATGAAAAGTGAAAACCGATGATGGATATAGCATTCAGTGTGTGGACAAGGTGTGAGTTCTGAGTATTTGTTGCAAACCTGGGTACAGAACCTTCCCTGCAGTACCAGTTTTGTTACTTTTCAGACCTCTGAATATACAGAGGCCTCTTGAAATAAGTGTTTTTAATGACTGTGGTGTTCCCTCTCTGCTTAGAAAACCTTAAGAGTGGGCTTTATGCAGGTATAATAGCTATTTATTCCTTTGAGGAAATAAATCCTGCTTCTCACAGGTTTTGAATAGTTATCATGTCAGCACTGCTTTTTAAGGGAGCAGCAGTAGTGTCTTTAGCAGAGATTTGTTTCTAAGGTCTTTGGGATACCCCAGAAAGAAGCCCCTGGGCAGCATCAGGGTGCAGGGGTAACACACTAGTTTGCTGTCTATGTGGCTTTGAAAGCCACATTTCGTGTTCATCTCTATCCTCGAAGCTTCATTACTTGCTTAGTCCACTTCGGGGTACTTCCAAGATGATCTTCTTAGTGTATTTGTTGCAAGTTTCAGATCCTGACATTGTGTTCAAGCCCCTGTTGGCTGGACAAGCTTGACCTTCACCGGTTTGGAAAGCCCTTTTCTAGAAATGGTGCTGCCTGGGCTCCAGATACGTGAGAAGCAGAGGAGCACTCTCACTGACAAAAGAGGCAAAAGAGTGTGGATCATGCAGCCTCTGACAGCCTGAAAACAGTGTTCATGAGCAGCTCAATGAATATTTTCATTTGGCTTCATTCTTTTGTCAATATATATCTTTCCAGTGTTACTTAAAATAACTCATGGCAGCTGTAGAAAAGGGAGGTGTGAGCTCTGTTGTTCAACTGGGGGAAAGTTCACAGGCTGCCTCCTGCTTGTTGCCGCACATGCAAACGGAGACATGCAGTCAGTAATGTTTGGTTTGGTTCAGAGACATCTTGTCCTAAGCCAAAATTTGTACATACTGCTTCTGGCCAGTGCACCAGTACACAGGTGCTTGCACATGCTCCCTTGTCTCTTTAAAGGGAGGTGATTCTCCCCTTCTTTCTGCAGTCATGCATCCAGCTCTGGGGCAGCAACACAAGAGGGATGTGGAACTGTTGCAGTGAGTCCAGAGGAGGCCATGGAGATGGGTGGGTTTAGATGAGCTCTTAGGCAGAAGCTCTTCCCTGTGAGGGTGCTGAGGCGCTGGCACAGGGTGCCCAGAGAAGCTGTGGCTGCCCCATCCCTGGCAGTGTTCAAGGCCAGGTTGGACACAGGGGCTTGGAGCAACCTGCTCTAGTGGAAGGTGTCCCTGCCCATGGCAGGGGGTTGGAACTGGATGAGCTTTAAGGTCCCTTCAACCTAAACCAGTCTGGGATTCTATCAAAACTCTATTATTCTTCCCAGAAACTGGAAGGCTGATTCTAATACAGTTTAGATGGCCTATGTAATTCTGGAAACAACACAGAGTTTTTGAGTAGAGAATGTTTTTCCTCCTGAGTTAAAGGAATCAAAGTTAAAATGCATATATAAAGTTTTGGTTTGCCTTTTTTTATCCACACCCCCCCCCCCTCCCCCCTTTGTGAAAACAGTTTCAGAGTATAAGCCAAAATATGCCAATTTTTTTTCTAGGATGAGGGAATGGCCTTTTTGTTTTTTAAAAGACCTGCTCCTCGCCTGATTATTTCACAGTTGCCCACTGTGGGATTCCATGGATGTTACTTTCACCCTTTTGTTATGCTAGCACTCATGTCTGATGCGTGGCAGCCTCCATCATCCAGTGGTACCTAAACTGTCTGTGCTTTTTGAAACCTCTTTGTGTAAAGGAGGTATTTCTAGAATCTTCCCAGCTTTCCTTTCTGACCATTAATTCTGCATACCTCCCCTGTCTAAAGCGTTGCTATATCCTATATCTTATCTTGAACTGTGTGCATTCATATTGCCTATATTTACGAAGTTCCTTGTGAATGTAGGATGTTGAGGCTTTCTTGGTAATTTTCTGTTTGTTTGCTTCTGCATATTCGGATAATTCTTGCTTCTCTTGCAGGTGTGTTCATTGTTGCAGCAAAGAGAACTCCTTTTGGGACCTATGGTAGTTTGCTGAAGGACTTCACAGCCACCGACCTGACAGAACATGCTGCTCGAGCTGCGCTGGCTGCTGGCAAGGTCTCTCCTGAGATCATCGACAGTGTCATTGTGGGCAATGTCATGCAGGTTGGTAGCATGGAAAATCTGCTGGTCAGTGATGACTTCAGTCGTCTCCTTCAGTGTGGTCCTGTAGATAGTTACCTCTGTTTGCAGCCAAGAATAAACCAAATGAGTGTAAATGAAGTGGCATTTATAGTGTAGTGTTTCCTGATCATCTTTAAGGGACATTCCCCACATGATTTGTGACGTTACTGGGAGCAAGTATTGACTTTCTTTTTTAGTATGAAAGGTAGTTAAAACTAGGACAAGCTGGTCTTCTAAAAAATGTGCATTCTTTAAATGGTTAGTTGCTAATCCCTGGTACATTTTTCCTATTTTATTGACTTGAGCTGTGTAAGTCAATGATCAATGGGTTTTCACTGGATTGTATAATCCAGTATAATCTTCCTTTCTGGAGACTGTAATTTGAGTCCATTTCCCTTTAGTTTTCTATAGATTTTTTTTTTTTGACTGAGTATGAGCTTATTTTCAGCTGGAAGCATACATGCCTTGATTGGCAGAGATATTTAGACAATCATATCTTTTTCAAAAAGCTTGTGGTGTAGATGCTATTCTATGCAGGGAATCAGCATTGCAAAATTGCACTTATCCACATATCTAGGTGAGGGTCTTTGTTTTAGGCAGGACAGCAAAGAGCATTTTGTTTTGGTTTTTATTCTGACTTCACCATTGTTAAGGGTGGACACTCTTAATTTTGCACTGTTTGAAGGATGCAGCAGAAACAAAATCCTGAGAACTTTCATGATAACTGGACAAGGATTTTCATCCAAAAGAGTGGCTTTTGATTATTCTGTCTCCTACAGCTACCACTCAGCTTCTTTTATTCAACTTTTTAGGTTTTGTAAGAACTGTTTCGGTCCAAGAAAACACAAAATATTGCTACATCCAAATCTCTTGTAAAGTGTTCACCTAAAAAAATAGAGTTCTCCTAATAAAATGTCTTTTCGTGTTGAATTTTTTTTTTCCTTTGCATCATACTCCCCCATCCCAGCAGATTTTTTTACAGTGAGGGTGGTGAGGCACTGGAGTGGCTTGCCCAAGGAAGTTGTGAATGCTCCATCCCTGGCAGTGTTCAAGGCCAGGTTGGACAGAGCCTTGGGTGACATGGTTTAGTGTGAGGTGTCCCTGCTCATGGCAGAGGGGTTGGAACTGGATGATCTTAAGGTCCTTTCCAACCCTAACTATTCTATGATTCTGTGATTCTATGGTTTTCTTTTTTTAGTCCTGGATTCCTTTTAAGTATTATTTGATGAAGTTTAAATACCTATGAAAGTGTGAACATTTTAAACTCCCCTTCTTCAGAAGAGGTGGCTTGATTAATTTTTATGTATTTGTTTTCTGAACTTGCATCAGCACACAGCATTTGCACAGAACTTTTTGTCTTTATAATATTAGCCTAGGGCGTGATCCCCAAGAGCGTAAGTGTTTTCTCTGGAAAAAGATCCAATACAAACTTGTAGCAGTGCTGTTAGATTTTTTTATGCTGTACCTGTGCTCATCGTCATTTGCATACTCAGTAATTGAAATGCAGCAACCTAATTGTTTTTGTTTCATCTCATGCTGGAGCCTGGTTCATTAAAAGAGAGGGTTCTGGAGTGCTCTGTGTGCAGTATTTTGCTTTTTGAGTAGATGTGATAGATCTGTCTTTTGAAAAGCTTTGGAGGAACGAGATTTCATTGTTAGATCAGGCCAGTGTCCAATTAGAACATCACAGTTACGAAATTTCACTAAGTTCATATGAAGCAGCAATGTCATCACTGCATTTTCCACACTGGCTGGTTTTAGGGGGCCTTCCCCCTGTTAGTCTGGGCAATTTTAATTTACCTCAAAATAATTGCTCCTTACCAGTCAGGATCTGCTCTTAAGTCTGTTGTGTGTATGCTGTTTTGAAAATAAGGCATAAGGAAAAACATAAGACTTAAGTTGCTGAGTTCAGTTTTAACATCTGAAGGCCCATTTTTGGACCGATTTCTCACTTTTATAAACCACAGTTTCTTTAAAAATCATGTTAAGACATTGGCCCTTTTTGATCATATAGGATGGTGTCTTTTTGATTAGCAGGATTTCTGCTGTACTCTATTGTGTCTTTTCATCAGGACTTCTACTCTCCAAAGAAATTAGAGTGTAACAAAACCTGTTTGTTCTGCCCACAGAGCTCCACAGATGCGATCTATATAGCGAGACATGTTGGTCTACGTGTGGGGGTTCCTGTCTCAGTTCCAGCCCTCACTGTCAACAGACTTTGTGGCTCTGGTTTCCAATCTATTGCCAATGGATGTCAGGTAAAAAGCTCTGTATTTCTGTGTTAGTTATAACCTTTATCAGGCTGTTACATCGTACAGTTAATGAGAGCAGAGGCGTGGAAGAGACGAGTGTAGAAATGTGGACTTCGTGCTTGGGATGAGTCATTAATATTTTTCCATAACCCAGACAGGTTGTCCAGAGAAGCTGCAGCTGCCCCATCCCTGGCAGTGTTAAAGACCAGATTGGACACAGGGGCTTGGAGCAACCTGCTCTAGTGAAAAGTGTCCCTGCCTGTGGCAGGGGGTTGGAAGTAGATGATCTTAAGGTCCTTTCCAACCCAAGCCATTCTATGATATGATTCTATGATTTTTAGCTACCACTATTAGAAAATTCCTATTGTCCTGCATGGTCTTGTGGAAGAGTTCAGCCTCTGCAAAATCATCATTGTAGCTGTTTACAGTTTAACATAAGGAATGCAACTAGTGTTAGCCAGTGACATAGCGCTCAGCGGTGCAATAGTTGCATTCTGTGATCCTATTTGTATGAACTGGAATTACTGGGCATCAGAACCACAACAGGAGGCTTTCACCCTTTGATCACTGTATAGAATCTCACCTACTAGCTATGTTAGTAGCAAGCTGGGCTTTTTAAGTGTGTTTTTGTTCAGAGATCCAAACCCTCTGGTGGGTTAGGTAATTTGTAGAGTCACTTCTTTTAAAACAGAAGAAAATCAACTTCTCTTCGAACGGTTGATCAAAACCACTGAGTGCTGAGTAAGACGGTACTGTATTATGGTGATTTTTGTTTCATTTGTTCATACAGACCAGTGGTCTATGACTAGCAATGGTCTAGACTTTACAAAATTTAAGGGTATTTTATGAATATCTGAGCAAGCACAGAGTTAGCTTTTGTTTGTTTTTGGTTTTGGTTGGTTGGTTTTTACTTCTGAAAGTTCCCGTTGGCTAGAGAATCATTTTAGGTCTGATCCTTTACAGGAAAAAATGTGAAAGACAATGTAAACTTAAGGTTACATGCTTACAATAATATCCATTTGACTCTTTTTTCTAGTGCTTTCTGCAAAGGCTGTATACATATTGGTCTTCACTGAAAAAAATCTGTTGGAGAATTTGACCACTTATATTGAAAGTGTGGCTGTGAGGTCTTTTTCAAAGATGGCATTTCATGAGCGCAGTGAATGCTTTTATATTTCTCTGGCACACAACAAAGCTGTAGCTTCAGTTCTGAGCTGCTTAAATGTGCACAGTTTCCGGTAACTATAGGAAGCATCTTGGAAGCATCTCATTTGTATGACTACAAATCCATCATGCTAATTACTAAGTAGTTATCTCAAATGCATATCAAGATCACTTCATCTGCTTCCATTCCAGTACACAAACAACCTTAACTGTCCACCTGAGTGAACTATTTTAAGGAAGCACAATTTTTGAGTGGTCTTATGGTGCGTTTAGGAATCACGGCTTTTAGGTTGTGCTTGCCAGTGTTGAATTAATGTGTTTTGGGGGTTTATTTTGGCAGCTTGCATGTCTAATGTTTTATAAAATGATGTGCTGTATTTTTTAGATTTATAAGGTATAGTTTCAGGCTTTGTGGTTTAATTTGTGTTCCTTTTGAGAAGATATGGAGCTCAAAAAGAAAAAGCTCAACCATCTGTGAACCGATCCACACAACCATGCAGATGCTTAATGGCTTTGTTCCTCCATCCTGTCGTACGTGTGCACCCATATTCTCTTCCTTCATCATTCCTTGCTGAAAGGAGGAGGAAAGAGCATGTCATGAAAGAGACAGACCCCAATCTTAATAGAAGACCCTTCATAAATGTACACATGACTAAGCTTGAATACATTCTCTATATGTGGCTTTGTAGGCAGCTAGGTCTTTTTCTAAAACAGTTGTTATTGTCTTACAAAACCAGCAAACTCAATGCTAGATCTGTTTTGTTTTTCTGTTAACAGGAAATTTGCCTCAATGAATCAGAAGTTGTTCTGTGTGGTGGAGCTGAAAATATGAGCCAGGCTCCTTACGCAGTTCGAAACATTCGATTTGGAACCAGATTAGGAACAGAACTCAAGGTCTGGTACTTTTTATTTTTTTACCTGTTTGTTGGTTTGTTTGGTTTTGGGTTGGGTGGTTTTTTTTTTTTCTCTGAACAAAGTTATGTTTACAGAGCAACATAAAGTATCAGGCTTGTAGATACTATATCCTTGCAAATTAAAGTACTTGAGAGTAGATCCAGTTTAGTTGTTCAAGGCATTTATCCAGTATTCAAACATTATCATAATGGTAGGTTGAGGCAATTTTGTCAGGCATGCCAGTTTTCTAGCTTTCCCAAACCCATATTTGAATCCTGTTCTGTGTTAAATGTATCAATAAACTCTTAGATGCAAACCTTACTTCACTTGGTACATCCCATCGAATTACTGTATATAACATAAAACCTTGTCAGAGGCTGTGAAGTAGAGGCATACACAGTTTAAGTAAAGCTAGTAAGGCTAGCAGTGAGTGGATAGACTGGTAAAGAACATGTATACCTCCAAGTTATCTCTCAATTTTTGAAGTGGAAACTTGAATTTAAATCCATTGACAAGTAAGTTATTTTTACATTTTCTTCTGAAGACAAATCCTTAGTGGATACTGTGGGAAATTTGCAGCAGGATCCAGCTCTGCTCTGATAATTTCCATTACTCAGTAGATTGTAACCAGTATCAAAATGCCAAATTAGGGTATTTTAGTCTTTTAGTTCTTTGGGGTTGTTTGCTATTTTTCCATTATGAAAGTGATGAATCTGAAATATCAAATCTCTTCTGTGAGTCTTGCGTGGCACTGTGACTAAGTCTCAGATGCTACAAAGAAAACCTTCACAAGGTTGCTGATGTACTGAGTCTCCTTAGGTGCCACTGGGTTCTTATCATGAAGATAATTGAATTACACAGTTGCAGGTGAATGAGTGATTGATCTTGCAGAACTCTGCTGGTGACAGAGAGATGACAAAACCCGCCTGGACTGACTGGGCTTTCCTTTGTCAGGTTAAGTGAAGTTAGACTTGGATGTTTTCTCACCCA
>NW_009915177.1:94127-99485 GCF_000696875.1 Nestor notabilis | reverse complement strand
TTTTCCCTACAGGAATCTTTGGTTCCGGTAAGGTGATTTTACCTGATAGTAGAGAAAGACCCAAAGATCAGTAGGCTGCTGTGCATTTTTGTAGTTCCTCACCTTTCCTTTTTGGTAACCAGAAAGACAGGCATGTTTTCTCATAAGTCTCTAAGAAGTAATTCATGCCGCAGTGAAATTTTTTTGAACCGCTAAGACTCATAGGCTTTTCCCAAATCTGTCAGGGCAACATGTGAGTAGAAAGAACCACACTAGAGCGCAGTGTCTATTAACTGAAACAGCACACAAGAACCTGCAGTATGTTCTAATTTAAATACAGTATCCATAGGTAACCTGAGTTAGTTTTACAAAGAGATGTTAGTTTCTAATAGGCTGCTAAATAATTAGAAACTGTCAATAATAAATGTTAATACTGCTGTGCTTTATAATTTTGTTATGTTTATATTCCATGCAGCTGGAAGACACATTGTGGGCAGCTCTAACAGATACATATGTTAAAATACCTATGGCAATTACAGCTGAAAATCTGGCTGCAAAGTACAACATCACGCGAGAGGACTGTGACCGATATGCTTTCAAAACGCAACAGAGGTGCAAAGCTGGTTAGTAAATTTAGGAACTGAAGTGTTTATATGATACTAGTTTCAAATCTAGACAGTTTTTAGTATCAATTCAAAGGATTTTTAAGTTTTGTGTAGGTCATGCATCTTGGTGTAATTTGTCTTTTGATTTGCCGATACCATAATTCACGCCCTCTGATCTAAATCCTTTTCCTTTCTTTTGCAAACCTCAATCAGTTAGAGCAGATGAAATCCGAAGAGGGGATACTTGTTCATGACCTCTTTAAAAACTGTTCTCTGAGTAGTTCCATTGCCAAAGCCATAATTTAGAGTCATTGGGTTACTGTGAATTTGATTGATAATGTAAACAGGACGCTAGGCCAAAAGCCGATAGAATGTGTAGTGGTCATACTGGGACCTCAAAATGCATTGCAACCCAAAGGTGAACCTAAGAAGCAAAGACTTCAGTATACTTTTAGATTCTAATAATGATGCTGCTTTTTAACAGCTGCTAGTCTCAAAGGAAGATTCTGAATTTTTTCAGTGCCTGCAGCAGTGCTTTTTGTAACTTTTCATAGTCCTATGTTGCTTTCCCTGCTCATCTTGTTAGCTAACTCCTGCCATTCCTGCAGCCTTTGCTAGAAACTCTGCCCCTGAAGAGGCTTTTGCTTCTTTCTTGTTTTCAAGGATTCTGCCTTGCTGTTGTTATATCTGCTTGTTGTGACCAGTTAATCTTATTCCGCACTAAAGAGAGAGACCTGTGGTTAATCAGGAAAGAAAAAGATTTTGTAGAATTTACTGAGAAGTTCAGGGGTAGTTAAACAACATCAGATACGCCGATTTTCACTGTCATAGTTATAAATCCCTTAGGGTTGCATTTGTGGAATGATTTGAAGAGGCTTGGAGTCTTGGTTCAGTTTTGTGAGATAGGAATTGTTTTGGTTTTAAATCACATCAACACTGTGAACATGAAAGGTGGTGTTTAGATGCCTGAATATTGGCTCCTAATGTCGTCTTGGGTGATGTGGCCCTCTTATGGACATCTTAGGTACCTACAGTGTCTTGAACTGTTTCAGGTTGCATAGGCAGCTGAATTCCATTCTAGGATCATGTCTTGACTTGAGATCCTGTGGGGGAGCCCCTTAGACAAGATTTTAATCATATACAATAGCTTATGCTGGCTGTCAACAGAGAAAATGTGGCTCAGGATTTTTTCCACATTCCTTTCTGAGTGAAATTTACAGCTTCTTGCCTTCTGATGAATGTCAGAGCTGTAAAGCGGCAACACAGGGGGATGTGTATAAAAAATAATAAATCTAGTTATTAAAAAGGAAGAAGAGTTCACTTATTTAAAGCTGAAATATAACTTTAAGATTTGAGACTTGCTTTGGAAAATTTTGAAAATGTATTTGTAGGGTTTTTGCCCAGTTTCTAAGAAAAACCTGAACAAACAGTAAAACACCAACCAGCCTATTCAAGCAAAATAAAGCATAAACAGTACTGTCCCTGAACTCTTGGTTAAAATAGAGCAAAAGTTGTGTGCACATGAAAATAGGATTGTTGGTCATGCTGCGCAATCAGCCTGATATTTGTATCAGACTCCTTTTATTTTCCTTTTTGTGGTTGCAGCTCATGATGCTGGTTACTTTAATGCTGAGATGGCACCAATTGAAGTGAAAACGAAAAAGGGGAAAGAAAGTATGCAAAAGGACGAGCACCCCAAACCCCAGACCACTCTGGAACAATTGGCAAAACTCCCAACTGTCTTTAAAAAGGATGGAACAGTCACTGCTGGCAATGCTTCAGTGAGTATGTCAAAGCCTTGGGTTATGAAAGTGTCACCTCTAAGGTTCTCCAAATTTACTATCGCTATATTTATGTCTCAGTGAGCCACCTTTGGCTATCAGTGGTGCCTCGTGGCAAAAATAATTTCTAATTCTGCAATGGAATGCCCCTGGTTGACTGCTTCAGCTCCCAAGACAGCAGGGGATCCTTCAGTCTGCTCCCGTGTCCTAAAATTTGGTTCTGTGGATTGCCATGTTCTTTTAGTGAGGCATTGACACTTCCTCTTCAGCCTTGAGTTACACAGCTGGTACCTGCAGTGGCTGTGTACAGCCACTTTCTTTTCTTTGCACTTTCTTTTGGTGGCAATGATTGCTGAACAAATCATGCATTATGTTAGTGCGTCTGTCACTGATGATCATCTTTGTACAGCAGTTAGTATCCTCTAGTCCAAACCACATTTTGCTCTTACACAGAATAGACCGGGTGCTTAGAACCATGTTATTACAGACTGTCTTACAGTCGTTATCTTAACCAATTGGTTAATGATCTTTGGGCCAGAAGGACCACTGTGATCATATAATCTGAATTCCTGACTAAAATAGATCATAGCTGCAGTAAGTATGAGTGTCTGTAAAGTATCTTTTATAATTACTATTGTATTATGCAATATTACTAATGCATGCATTATACAGTATTAACAATGTTCTTGCCACTCAACAGAACAATGTTTCCAGTGTAAGGGAGACTTTACGTGGCAAAAATGTATTTTACTTTTCTAAAACATTGGGATTAATTAAACATCTCTATTTAACTTCCTTTCACAGTCCACAGAATAGTTAGATTGTAGTTTGTTATTTTAAATAAACAGTAATACAGTTATTTGCTAAATGTTGATACTAGTGTCTTGGACACAAGCTTTTTCTGAGGGGCACATGTAGTATAAAGTGTGGTGGAATTTTTGTTTGATTTTGTTTTCTCCACTAAGAATGCTTTTCTCTCGTGTTGCAAGGGGGTATGTGATGGAGCTGGTGCAGTCATCCTTGCCAGTGAATCAGCACTTAAAAAGCACAGTCTTACTCCTCTGGCAAGAATAGTAGCATATCACTCATCTGGCTGTGATCCTTCTATAATGGGCATTGGTAAGTTACAATAAAGCACATTATTTTATAGCATCAAGCAGCATTGACATATTCTTGTGTTGGGCATTCTATGGAAAGAAAGAAGGGCTGCGGTGCGCTGAGTCTGGAGACTCTGAAGTTGTTCATGTAGCTTACTACAGAAAGACTGTCCATTCCACTGTATCACTCCACCCCTCTTACACAGAGGGAGTGACTTACTTGTCAGTTTGGCTGAAAGGATATATGCAGAGCCTGACCTACAGCATTATAACTGAACTGTAGTCTCCCAGGCACCTTTTTTTTTCTCCTTTTTTACTCTCTCTATTAGTCAAAAAAATAGGTACTTTTTCAATGTCTTTTAAGACTGGTTTTCTCCTGAAATTCAGTTTAGTTTCCCAGCTCTGAAGCTTTACATCCCATTATTAAACGGGCTATGAGTTGTCTTCCCCACCTCTTGTTGAATGAGCATTGGCTAAGTGTACACTTTTCAGCAGTTACTTAGTTGCTCAACCTAAGATGAGATTCCAGGATACACATCTGTTCAGATATTATTTTGGCAAACCAACTGTTTTTCTGTTTTTCAGTCCCATATTTTATGCTTCTTAATCAAGTAGCTGTTAACACTAACAAACCCTCAAAGCCAATGCAGACATCCCAGGATTTTCCTTTCTGTTTAGTTTGTAGACAGCGTTGTATCCCGGCATCTTTTCCTTTCTGTCATTCTGTTCAGAGAAGTCATTGTTGGCTGGTTCCATGTGTCAGTAGAAATGCAAATGAAGCATTGTCAGATTTGTTTTCTTGATCAGACTATCTGACTAACACAACCTTCAAAGCAAATATAGAGGGAGGGTTTCTTTCGCTAGACTTCATGCTGTCATTGTGCTTTCTAAACTAGCCCATTCTTTCAAGGTCAGGCAACTCTTTTAGCTTGTTTAAAAACTTCATAAATCATATGGAGAAACGTTTAGTATCCCAACTCCTTAACACCACAGCTTGTCCCCAGCATCTCAAAAGACCAGAGGAGATTCATCGACATGACAGCAACAGGTCTGAGAACAGGAGCTCAGTCTGAGCAACTGCCCTTTCACATACTCAGTAGTGATGGGGAGTCCTGCTTCACCATGTCTAGTGAGAGAATTCATTGTTTTTAAAGAAAAGAGAAAAGAGAGACAGAGGGGAAAGAAGTCTGCTTAGCTGTCATTAATGGTCTTTGTATTGTCCATATGAGACCCTCCCATTACTCTCACGGGTAATGGGCATACTAAAATCTGTAATGAGATGCATTTAGAGTCTAGTATTAAGCAGCTTGAGGCTTTCTGGTAACCCACTGAGGTTTGAACTGGGCCTCTTCTTTTAAAATTTTTGTCTCTTTGGTCATTTACTTATTTTTATGATTTTTATTCTTGCAGCTGTGAGTTTTTAACACCAGTTTTTGGTAGTGAGATGGCATTTAGGATTTTTAGTATTTTAGGATTGGGATTTTTGTCTAATGACCAGAATGACCATTTAACATCTCAGTATCTTTGTCCTACAAGCATATTAATGCTTTCAGATTCCCTTTGAGTGTCTCTTTCCTTAGGTAGCTGAGATATAAATCTCCCTTAGTGGGTTATACTAGGTCATAGGTGTCAGCTTTCTTTTTGAAACAATTTTATGGACAAATTCTGTAATATTCCCAGAAAAAATCTTAACTGTCTTCAGTAGCCGGGACCTGGGTCCAAGGGAAGATTTTATTCTTAGGGTTCTTTTACTAGAAGATTTTCAGATAAATAATATTAAGAAAACCAAAACAACAATACCCCTAACTAAACCCATGACCAGCAAACTCTAAAACACCCTGCCTTTTTCTGTTTTGTATACCTGGAAGTTGTGAGGAAAGAGTAAGCTGAGCCTGA
>NW_009915177.1:87457-94096 GCF_000696875.1 Nestor notabilis | reverse complement strand
GGGAAAGAGAAAGCCTCAAAACTGCCATGAAGTTGTTCTATTTGGCTACGGACTGTCAGTTCTCTTGACTTGGAAGCTATGCCTGTGTTTACCAACTGTGCAGCACTAGTGACACTCCTGACTTTCCCTGGCAGTGTGTTGAGAAGGCTGCCAAATAGTTTTGAGATTTAGGAGTTCTGTTACTACCTAATAAAGCAGGTGAGTGGCATATCCAGAATTCATTGGCTGCACACAGCCTTGTGGGAGGAAATCTGATGAGGCTTTATGAAACTATCGTTTGTATGACATGTTTATAAGCTTTTATTTAGTTAATTTTTTATTTAAGTAACTGTGCATACAATTTGCAACTAGGCCCTGTACCTGCAATTACTGAGGTTCTGAAGAAAGCAGGATTGACCCTGAAGGACATGGATTTAGTAGAGGTAAGGAGCTTTAATATGAACAATGAGGTTCCTCCTGATCTTTTTAGCAGAAATATTCCACTCATGCACATAAGCCGCCATCACAGAGTAGGTGTTTCTTCATGTCTGGAGCCTGCCTGACCTCTTTCCATCTAGTTTCTACAACAGTTGCACAGTTGTTTAAAAAAAAAAAACAACCAAAAACCTCAGGCATGTGGAAGCGGAAATGGAGTGATAGCATTCCATGGAAAAAAAACCTCATGTGACATGAAATTTTTACTCTGCTGGCTAGACCGTTAATATTTAAGTTAGTCACACTTCTTTATTTGTGACCCAGGCCAGTTTTCTGAGAGCAGTGGGTTCTTCATGAGTACACTGCATCAGAATACATCATGCCTTTTTTTCACAAAATATACATACTTGCTTTCTATCACATGTGCCAGGAGGTTTTGAATTTACATTGGGTTGGGCTGACAATTTTTATGTTGCCTGAGAACACTTTTATATGTTTAATACTTTTCTCAATCAAAATGATGTGAACAATAGATGAGGTGTACTGCTGAAGGCTTGTGTGGCAAGTCAGACATGAACAGTTGTATTGTTCCTCTGGTGTTTTAGGTGAATGAGGCATTTGCACCTCAGTACCTAGCCGTCGAAAAGGTTTTGGGCCTTGATCCTGAAAAAACCAATGTCAATGGAGGTGCCATCGCGATAGGTCATCCTTTGGGAGCATCAGGCTCACGGATCACAGCTCATCTGGCTCATGAGTTGAGGTATGTACATAGCAGATACAGTGAATGCAGTCCTAATGTATTTACACATGCAAAAGACTTTCAGCATGGATACTGTGTGACTAAAATCTTCCAGTTGACTGGCTTAGAACTCTCCTCACTGAAATACACTGTGTTACCTTTGTGCACTAGTCCAGGTTCTGCAGCTTGCCTCATATTCCATTCTCCTCTCATTACAGGATTTTTGCTTCCTGTACATCTCCTCCAACCCCACAGAAGCCAGTGGGAGGCTTTCCTTTTTTGAAATGGCCTTTGAACAAAGTTTGTTCTTTTCTTAACAGGGTGCATTTAAAAGGCTTTGTCATCACTTTCTTTCTCCTTTAGTCCACTTTAGGCTTGCTTGATATGCTTAGCACCATTTAATCTGAATTTTCCTGGTTTTCCCCCCCTCCCTTCCATCCCTAGGGCAGAGATCACTGTATCTTTTTGCTTGTACTTGCTACACTATATTAATGTTCAACCATAAAGCTTCACTTAATCTGCACCTTGCAGAAAACTCTTTCTTGGAGTGTGGCTGTAGAAAACTTAGCTTTAAAAAACTACCCTGACAATAAAATTCGGTCTTATTTATGCCACTTTTATTACGTGTTGAAACCACAAGTATCCTGTAATGTTGTTCTTTGTGTTCCTAAGAACAGTATAACATGCAATCTTTCAGATGGCAAAAGACTCAGACATGCAACTCTTTCTTTTTCTACAGAAATATTTCAGCATCAGTTGAGGCATAATGATACTGTTCTAGAAAAAGAACAACATACACTAAAATGTCATCTTTAGTAGTACCAAGTTGATGGCTAGTTTCCTTTCATAAAATCAGGACAACAGCTTCTGTGGTTTCATAAATGTAAATCACTCTCACTGTTTTTACAGGCGTCGTGGTGGGAAATATGCAGTTGGGTCAGCTTGCATTGGTGGTGGACAAGGTATTGCTGTTATCATTGAGAACACAGCCTGAGAGATTTCGGAGACTGCAGTGTTGCCTGAACTACTAATTCCCTGAGAAACTTCTGCCTTTTGTGACAATAGAGCATCACTGCCTGCCTTTGCTTTGAGCCATTCCTGCAAGGTAAAGGAATAGCTGAGAAGTCTGAATTCTGAACAAAAGGATTCATTACTGTCTTTCTAAGTAAAGGAAGTGTAATAATTTCACACTGATGAAGCATTTTCTAAACCCCTCTTTTCAATCAAAATTAATATATTTCTGTAGGCAAAATCATTGTTTTCATTTCCTGAGGAAATTGTCAAACTTTCACCGAACCTGCCTTAAAATAGCAGTCAGTGTAGCTTTTTAGGCAAGTTTTGCTTAAACTCTTCTTATTTCAGTTGCTGCTGCTGTCTGGCACGTGTGCCTCTTTTATCATCAGGAAATGATAAAATTTAAATGGAGACCTGAAGTGTATACTGATTGTAGATTGATGGCTATAACCTGTACCCTGCTGTTTTGCAAGGGCAAATGAGCGAAAGCTGAAATTTCCATTGTGCCTCCCAAAAGAACAATAAACACAAGAGGGAAAAAAAGGGCTTGGTGTTGGTGTTCATTTGTTTGCTTATTTTAAAAGTAAATCACTGTGGGAATTGTTGCTTTTGGTAAGTCAGTGCTTATTTTGGGGGAGATTGTTTTTCCTGGCTGAGGAATAACTGCTGTTGACTAGGTCTTTTCTAGAGAACTCTAGCAAATCTGCCAGCCTTCCAAGCTGTATTGTGACTGCGTACATCCAGCAACTCATTTCTTAACTTCCTCTGATGGTACCATCTGTTACCTCCTGGGTCATTTAAGGTGGGGCTGCGCTTAGGTAATCTGAGAAGTGCACATCTGAGTAAGTTGTCTTGCATCTCACAGGCAGTGGAGTTCAATTTAGGAATCATTTGACATGATGTACATGAGGTTTGGATGAAATGAGGTGGCCACTGACTGTGCTCTAGGCTCACTTTACTGTCAAGGGCAGCTTGCAGCTTGCTTGGATGTAGATGGCTGTTAGATGCTCACAGTTAGTTGGGTAGATCCCATGTCAGAGGCAGCATGCACTTCTCCGTAGCCTGTACTGTGCTGCACAGACTAAAATAGTAGCAAAAACTTCAGCTTTTACTCTTTCTCATCCTCTGTTCACTGTCAAAATACTGCTTAGGCACAACTCCTTCTTGTTACTCCTCTGGCATGAGCTGTGATGATTATGAATGACAGCAGGTTATTCAAAACCTGGCTGCCTAGCCTAGCAAGAAATTCAGGTCAAGGCAAGTGTTGTTACAACTGGTAGATAATAGTTGAAGTATGCTGGTCACTGTTCCTGGGGTTTTTTATGGATGCAGTGTCTATAACGACTAGAAATATAGAAATACTTAGCACTGCATGGATTAAAAAACCCACCTGCCATAAGGTAGCAAGCTAGGTGTTCATTAATACAGTATCCATTTTCCTTTCTACTGTATCATAGTAAGTTAGGGTTTCATTGTTCAACATAAGTTGCCACAGGGATTTTATAAAGCAAGATGTTTCCTATTCTTAGTTCCATAATAACTAATTCCCTCTTCCTTCTTGTCTGTGGATAATTACTGAACTCTTATTTTCAGAGTACTGGCCACAGTTTTTCCAAAGTCTTGTCTCTGTGCAATAATAGTTCTTCGAGAGCTCATCACTGTTTATGTGCAGTGAAGGATAATCACCTTCATGCACTTTATTTTGCACGTAATGTTTCGTGCCCCCTTTTATCACTAACTTTCTTGAGATCTGTGTGTAATTCCAGCTGGGAGAGTTGAATTTGGCCATCCTGAATAATGATGTATTTTCTGCAAAATGCATCATGATGTCCATCTCATTTTCTAGATAACTTATGAATGTGTTATCAGGACAGATGATTATACATCCTGCTAGTAACCATTCTTTGCTGTGTGAACCAGCTGCTTATTCTCATATCATTCCATTTTTATCCTATTCATTTCCTGCAAGAGCCTCTGATGAGGGTCTTTGTCACACTAAACTGAAACAGCGAAATCCTTTCCCCTGAGGTTACTGGGACTTAATGTGTTGCACTTCTAATATGTGCAACTTCTTCCACAACCTCCAGGTTTCAGAGTTCAGTGTCTGTATTTTCAGGGGCAGGAAGGGAAAATGCTCTTATTCTGGGAGTAAACGTCAGTCTTTTTGCCTGTCTGTGCTGTTCAGTTGCAGTGCCTGGTGTATAAACACTTCCTCTAAAAGGTGTTCAGTTTGCTTAGGGAGAATACAGTCTCTTCTTTATGTTTAAAATGAACCCAGGTGTTCTAATTAGGGTGAGTTATGTGTGTATTATCCAAATACGTACTTCTGCTCTCTATTGCCCTTTTGAAATGTGTCTGCTTTGTTAGGCTGCTGCCAAAAGGGCTATTTTGTGTCAGTTAAACCCTTGAACAGTTGAGACCCCTTGGCAATTGTTTTGTGTAGACTACAAGTCATCTATGATTTGCCAGTGTCTTTGTACCCACCTCTGAAAGGTGCATGGATGCTCTAGGGTTCAGGGGAATATGCTGCATTCCTCTTTGGGGTTCCTGAACTCACTTTAAAGCCTAGAGTGTGATGTTCCCAGAAGTGCAAAACCAGGTTCTGTGCTGGATCATGCACAAACAGAGTTTGCTGTGCTTCAGAATATTGGCTTTTTCTTAACAAGTTATTACTAAAGATGAGCACAAGCAACAACATTTGATTCCTGAGCCAATATTCCACAATATATAGAGGTGCCGAGCCTTGAGGATTTAGTTTGGTCTGATCCTGTCTTTACTAGCAAGTCCAATCATTTATTACAGACTAACAGCAGTAATATCTGATCCTTGTACATCATTCCAGCATATGTTAGCCAGTTTCTCAAATATGACAAGGGTAGAAGTGTGTTTCTGCCTTTTGGAGATGAAGGCATCTCAGCTGACAGCAATCGGGATTAGAGGAATTTAATCGTGTCCCGGAAGGAGCAGATTAAATTTATCCCTCTAAAATCTAACACGGAAGAAATGTGCTAGATTTCAGAGGGGTAATGACATACCTTGATGGTACCTAGCCCGTGCTTCTTTTTTCACTTTAGGCTCTGTTTAGGATTCTTAGGATTCTTCATTTTTGTGTGAGTAGTTTCTGTTAGACTGTATAATGAAATAGTTCGTTTTTTCTTTCTTGAAATGTGTGAGAAAAGAAAGCTTTTGTGGACGGTATTCATTGCTTGCATACGACTGTGCGGTATTTACTCATAAGCGTAGGTGAGGCTTTCTACCACCGGGTGGTGCGTTTTAAACACCCTGCCTATCTCACTGTATTCCAAAGGTGTCTATTCTCCTGATAGCAGCACAGCTTTTCTCCTGAGTGCAGGCTGGGTTAACCTGGAGGCAGAATCACCTGAAATTCCAGGTCCAATTTCTCCTTTTGTGGGTTTTAAACAGGCAGATGCTGCGATACCAACACATCTTTGCTACCATACACCACAGGAGTGTTGCTTGATGTCAAGTGAATTAAAAACATTTGTTGTCTTACAGAGTGGGGTCTAACTGCAGTTGGGTTCAACTAGATGATGACAGGAGTACTGTATCTTGCAGAAGATGAAAATAATACATTATATGATTCCTTTGCCCAGAAAAAAGCTATTAAACCTATGCAAATGTATATGAGAGAGAGAGAGGGAGAATGTAGAGAGATCCAGTGGAAATAGACCTGCCTGTTGCACTCCTTTCTGGACTATTCACAAGCAGCTAGGTTATGCTGCTAGTGGAACTCAAATAATGAAGATGGGATGTTGCATAGCAGTCTATGAAAAAAAAAGTCTTGACGCTTCTAAAGTGCACAATTTCAGGGAAGTCTCACCTCATTGTGAGAGTATGTCTAATAAACTCTTCCTCAATCTGTAAATCCAGACATTTTCCATCTGGTCTGATGCTGTTAAGCCAGGCAGGGCTCTGTCTCGCCTCCACCTCAAAAAGACTGTGTCGTCCGACTGGGGCAGCTGGATGCAGCACAGGGATGCTGGGGGCAGGGGGGATCAGAGGAGAACTTAATCCTTCTGGGACTTCACAAACTAAGGGTTTAGTAACAGGGGGTGCAGTTTCCCCTATGGCTACAGAGGCTACAAGTGACTACAAGGAACTAGCACTAGTGATATATTTGCTGATTTAGGTACATTTACATAAAAATCAAACTAACAAATAGACAGGAGCATGAGTTAGGTCTGAATTACACATGTGATTGTTGGGTTTAGTATTATAATGGATTACAATTACTCATGAAAGGTGAGTTAAGATAAAAAGATAAAAACTGTTTTTGAACTTAAGTCTGCTGTTAGATAACAAATCCAGCCAATAATGCCAGGACAAAACATCTTAGGAATTGCAGAGCAGATCAGCTGTAAACTCAGGGTCCCAATCCACAGCTATCTGAAATTGTCAGCATGATAAATTCATCCTGGCAGGTATTAAGCCAGAGCAGCTATTGTTTTTCC
>NW_009915177.1:83590-87426 GCF_000696875.1 Nestor notabilis | reverse complement strand
TGGTCACGTTCAGCAGAAGCAGGGCTGTATGTTCGCACCCTGCCTGATGCTTTTATTTCTCTGTTGCTGTCTGATAACCTGTGTGAAACATTTATCATTCCCATTACTAGCTAATCACTTAATGAAGCTTGCAAACATCATCTGACTACACCACAAAGGAAAACTCACCCAAGTTTTACTTTGAGAGGTCTTGACATTGGCAGCAAGCTGGAGCTCAGAATTTTTACGGTGTTAGATTCTTCTGCAAGTTCCTCACAGTACTGTATCTAAACATGTTCCTTCAGGGTTGAGTGAACATCTTCTGTTTCACATTTTTTCTCTAGCAGTGTATTTATTATAGCTGTTGTCAGGGAGGAGAAAAAAAATCTTAATCCTTCTTTATAAACATTTAGCTCTAGTATAAGATACACATGATAAAATCATTGGGCTTTGTGTTTTGCTTGTAGGAATACTTTACACTACAATGTTTTTCCCTTCTGCTGTGGTTATTTATAACTAGGGATTTTTGAGGTCTTCAAAAGGGATTTGCAAAATCTAGAGTGTGAAGCAGAAGACAACATAATCTAAACACAGAAGGGAGAGTTTAAAAGATGGCAGAGCATTGGGAAGTTGTGTTTACTGGGCCTCTAATCATTGAATTGAGCAATAAACAACTCATTTTCAGGAGTTTTTTCTCACACTCACAAGGCTAAAGCTTCTCACCTACACAAAACTGATGTTATGCTCTTTTTAAGAAAAAGTAAGCTTACCAGACTCCGGAAACTTCTAAATCCTGTTTTAAGACTAATAATAAAGCTGTGAGATTCAGCAAATCTGTAATTGGTAGAATGGTAAAAACTTGACTAATTTGGAGAAAAGCATGTAAGGTTGTGGTGACCAAAAAGGAGAACTCGGCACTTAGGGCTACTGCTGCAGCAATGGCAAGTGTCAGGTCTTCAAAAACTTGAGATTCAGGGTAAGGTAAGAAGGAAGTGGAGTATGGAGTAGTGTCTGAGTAGTTTGAGTATGGAATGCAGTATGGAGTAGATTGAAGTTGGTGTAAAAGGCAAGTTTTGGACATGAACCAAGAACTTAATGCGGCAGGTGTTGAGCACAGACCAAAACTACCCTACACAGACACCAGTGTTTATTCGTTACTCCTAAAAACCAAGGTGAGACTGAGGTGCTGTACACAGGGACTGGGAATGTCCTGTCTCTGGCCTCTGTACCTGTGGCATTACATCCTGGAGATTTGGAAGGCCAAGTCCCGGTCGTTTGTGCAGAAGTGTGTGCATTGGGCTGTTTGCTTTGGGAGAAAGCTGTGAGAAGCTGTGTACCCGAGCACAATCCTAGTTTCAGTGAGTGATTAGTCTCTTTGTATCTAGTGCAATTGTGTGCCTACTTATAGTTGGGCATGACTTTAGAAGATCAGTGAAAGCAGGTTAATGCAACTACAGATTGAACAGTGGTCCTTGTTCTACACTGCAGAATGTCTTTAAGCCTCCCTTCCTGTACCAGCACCCAAAGCATGAGTTCCTCTAGGAACTTCTTCCTATAGCTGCAGTAACAGAATGACCATGCATTAAGGCTATCAGGAGTCAAGTTCTTGAAAACTTCATGTTGCTGAATGCTGATGTGCTCTTAAAAGGGTTTACAGATACCTCAGTGGTTGACCTATGACTCTCATACTTCAAAGCAGGTCTTCTCCTTGCTCAGGTCTGTTTGTTTCCTGTGCTGGAGGGTTGGACTCTGTCTTTAGCCAACAGTGGCTGCCTTTTCTTGCTCTGCCCAGTACCGGGGTGTGAGGCAGGGTGATTGAGTGCCATGGAAAAATGCAATTGTGGGCCTAAAAATACATTTCCCAAGAGTCACTTTAGAACCAATCAAACCCAAAGAATTCATGGTACGTTGCTACCACCTGTATAACTCCAGTCCAAATCACTGGCTTATGAGCTGGGAAGGATTTCACCGTGACTCTTTAGGGAAGGAAAGGGGAATGTCAATGACTCCCACCAGTGCATCCAGTGGGATGGAGGGAGAGGTAGCTTAGGGCTCTTACTATCAAGGTATGTTCTTTGTCCTTTCATTTTTTTTTTTTCCTTGTTCTCCCTTTGTTCACAGTACCTGTTGCTTAGACATTTGTGCAACGAGGGGTAGACCTTCTGGGCATAGCTTGTTAGCTAGAGCAATAGCTGAATGTACTGCTGGAATGGGCCTCTCCATAAGGTGAACTTACTCTCATACTTCAGCTTACTTCTCAAAGACTGCCAGCAGAAGCAAGATTTTTCATGTGTCAGGAGATTCTCTGGTTCCATTTTGATGCTGCAGGTAGTCCCCTATCACTCTTTCCTCTCTTCCATCCCATGATGTGAAGAATGTATTGCATAAGTATGATGGACATTTGGAAGCAAGATGCATAACTGCAGTGCACGGCACCCGCACTCCCACCCGTCTCCTTCCCACTGCTTTCCTCAACATGTTCCTTTGTGCAGAGCTTGAGCTCAAGCCAGTAGGTTGTCTTTAGGTCAAGCCCTGGATAGAATTCAGGAGCAGAGTTATTAAGTCAAGTCTTGGCTAAATGCTGAACAGTAGAAAGTTATTTTTCTGTGAAATAAAGTCTGAAATAACTCCCTATGCAAGATAGATGCTATCTACCACTGATGGTGCCAGGATAGATGCCTGGTGTGATGCTGTAGCACATTGTATAAGATGGATGCCAGAATATGGCTTGTTTTAAATAGTCAAAACCTGACGTTCAAATTCATGGCCCCAGTCTCATTTTCCTTTCCAATCCTTAAGCTTGTTCTGGCAGCAGGCTTGCTAGATGGCTGTTTCCCAACGTGGACCTCAGCAACCGATGTCTGCTGTTGATGTTGGCCAGTAACAGGTTGCAGGTGGGGAGCTCCGTGGCGTGATTCAGCGCCTGACATTCAAATCAGTCACATGCAGCATCACCAGCTGAAGCAGCTCCTGATCTGCTTGTAATAAAGGGCTCCAGGCCTCCAAAGGAGGTGTTTAATGCCCAGGATCCTCACCTCCCAAAAATGGGGATGTGGTCTGGCTATGCCATGTAGATCTAAGAGCACTTGTAGGTCCTTACTGTTTTGTTCAACTGCTTGATTCATGCAGACGTGGCACTTGAGCCTGACTGTACTTCTTTGCATGGCACAACGGCTGTGTGAACACGTAGTCTGAATCCCAGATGAGGTAAGATAAGGTTATGTCGGTGTGTGCTGCATTCACAAAGCCTGACGAAGAAATGAGTGTTCTCAGCAGCTGCTGAACAAATGCATTTGAACAGCCTGTTGTTTGTCCTAGGGGACGTTTTACTTCTTACATAAATTTATGATTTTTGAGCCATGTTGCAGCCAATACGGGGGTGAGTTTTGCATGTTTTGAAGTGTTGTTGACTGTTTAAAGCATGTATTTAATAGAAACATACTGAAGTTTATCAAGGTATTTGTTAAACTACTAGAAAACTTGCAACTGGGGTTCTCTCTGCCCCTTTGTAGCCATGAGAATTTGGGACTGAAAAACAAAGGGAGTACTCTTATCAAGGAAAACAATGATTTAGTGATGGCGATTGTATTTCTGAAAGTGTTTTATGTTATTTATGGAGCTGCTTGTTGCATGTGCAGTACATATGCACAGAGCATATGAACTGAGGCATTGCTGGCTTTTGCAGGCTACTTGGTAGTGTTCTACAAGCTCTTCAAGCTCTTCTTGTGCTGAGAAGGAATGAAGGAGATCCCTTTCCTCCCATTTCAAGTCTCGATACCTGGATGATAGAAGCACAGTTATGCACATGTATGATGGTAGTTGCTAAATATGGTGGGACTCATCCAGTCTCAAACCTG
>NW_009915177.1:75051-83559 GCF_000696875.1 Nestor notabilis | reverse complement strand
AAGAGTGTGCTTCAGTGCTAGAACAAGGTTAATATGTCTGATTTTAAAGGACAGTTTAAACAACTGAGCAACCTGTCTTCCTCACCCTCCAGGAAGATGTCAGAGATGGTGGTGGCACTGCTTGCCAGCCTTTCCAGCCCACAGTCTCCCTATGGGCCTGGGTTAAATCTGCTCTCTTCCTGTGGGATAGCCAAAACACCATGACTGTTAAAGCTTGTACCCTTGCTGATGAATGGGGAAAGAAAGACTTGCATCTCTTTCTTGTGCAACACAGGATTACACCACTGTCAGTACTTGGAGCTGGATTCGTGGTAGTCCCCTCTCACCTGTGTATGAATACGAAGGATGATCAGAGCAAGCATGCAGAACTCAACATCAGTCTGTGGTATAAGGCACAGCCACTCTCCTGGGTTTGACCTCTTCATTCCACTTTGTAGGTGTGCTTCAAGCCCATGAGTGTGAACCTTTTGAAAAGACAGAGGTGCCTGTCAAGGCAGCGTTTCTCTGCTGTGCTGCACTTGAGGTTTCAACAGCAGGACTTGGACAAACTGTTCTTCAGAGAAGTGGATTCTCCCACTGTTTATTTTGGGTTGCATTAGGGCTTGTCCTTTGGTCTTACTCAGCAGCAAGCTGGCTGTGTGTGCTGGTTATACCTGCTCCGTCACCACCTACAGCTCCTTTACTCACCAGCTGGCGTGAGGTCTTCTGCAGGCTGCATGGCTGCAGGATGTTCATCTGAGGCTGAAGGCTTTGGCTCTGTTACCTTCAGCCAAGCAGAGCACCAGGAGAAGGTCAGGATGTGCTGAATGTTTTCACAGCCAGCAAAGGTTCTTTAGGATGATCCAGAAGAGGTGAGACCTCAGTTTTATGCTCCAAGGTGCCCTGAGTTGCCTCTGTAGCCACTCCTACAGGGCTGTTCATGTGGGCTACTGAGGGTAGATTGTTTCTACCCATCATTTGTCCACATTAACACTGTCAAACCTCTGAAAAGGCCTGGCTGGTATTTGCAGGGGAGATGAGTATCTTGAGTGTACTTTGTGCTCAGGAACGTGCCATATCTTGCTTCACTGGACTATGACAATGTGCAGCACCCATGAAACCTGTATGTCCTCGCAGTCACACCACACGGCTGATCACAGGCAGATACAATGGCCTGAGGCTGTGCTTAGGTGGGCTCCAGTGTCACTTCCTACAAAGAGACAGCTTAGTGTTGTGTGGAGCTTTGCCCAAGGTCTTTCTGACGCCTGCCGCTGGGGGCTCTGGGTTGGGACAGCCAGCTCCCATGCAGAACACCAGCCTTGGATGAGGCCATCCACCACCTGAAGGCAAGGGATGGGGATACCTGGCAAATATTGTTTGTGAACTGTGGCTTTGCAGTGTTCAACAGCACTTGTGGTCTGGAGTTGGTGTGCTGGGGTTTTTCCCCCACCTACTTCAATGGGTCTGGGTCAGAGTCTTGGCACAGCTTTTTGAATGAGTGGATGCCTGTTGGGACTTCAGGGTTCATGGAGCCTTCCTGTCATCCAAGAGATGTATTTATGTTCTTGCTCAACTTATTCTGATCGAGTTACGCAGCCAATTCTGGGTTCATTTTCACTCATTGGAGGTCTCAAGAAGTGGAAGTGAGGGTGACAAGCGGGTCTTGAGGGACAGTGCTGTTAAAAGCCAGGAGACTGCATGGCAATGTTGCAAGCAACAGTTATGAGAGACCTGGAGCAAAGTAAGGTGATAAAAGATTTTTACTCATTGGAAAGGTGTGTTGTACAAATCTGGTTTGAATTTTTGTTTTAGTACTTGCACTGGGAACGGGTAATGCTTTTAACAACCCTTATAATGGCACTTATTTTACTGTTAGTGTTATTTATGCTGCAATTTGCCTGTGTTATTCCTTGCTTGTAGTTAATGCAAAGTGTTATGGTGGGGAGGAGGAGGGAGAAACATGTAGGTGGGACAAAGGCAGAGAAATGTAAGGCTTAAAGGATTTTACAGGAAACCACGAAGTTTCTCTACCAAATCATACTTAATGCTTTAGGCACCAAAGAAAAGCAGGCTACAGCCAGCTCCTTCCAGATGGCTTACAGGCAGTAACACATCCACCCAGAGAAGGATTTTTTGTGGATTACACCTTTTAGAAGGCTCAACTGTGGCATTGGCGTCTGGCTTGGATTTTGTCCATCCAGGGAAGACATGTCTAAGTTGTGGATTCAGCTTGGCCTCCTTGCAACACGCAGCTCCAGCAAGGCTGTCACTTATGGTACGATTTCAATTTAACTGGGTTTCTTCTGAAACTCTGGCTTACAGAAAGGGTTTCCCTTTATGCTGCTGGTTATATTGCACCAAGCCCAACCTGAGTTGGGAAATCCAGTGCTGGTCTTGTAAAACAGCTTCCACCTGCCTCTGATTACAACAGAAGATAACCCACGTGGCACCGGGAAGCACAGAACTCTCGCAACTGGGTGAAGAAAAGCAAGAACAAGCACAAGCCACCAAGAAACATAAAACAGCGAGAGGAATTTGCAGCTGAACAGCATCCCCTGAAGGCACAGGCGGCCTGGGCAGCGGTGCCACACATCTGGTGCAGCGGCGGCCAGGCTCGCTGGCGCTGCGCTGACGCAGCCCACAGCATGCTCTGTCATTTGGGATGTGTGCACACTTCACCTCCCTCCGGCATCATCTGCAGCCTCCGACCGAGATTGGCTGCGACGGAGTCAGCCCATATCTTACTAGAGGGAAACTTGAGACCCGCCAAGCCCAAATGTCAAACGCTGCTTAGTCAGATGAATAGCAGCAGTCACCAGCAGCCAGCCGGGGCTCTTTCCACACTTCATTAGAGGCAGCGTTTTGCATCTAAGCTTTGTTTCTCAATGTAACATGTTGAAAAAAAAAGAGTTTGTGCGGAGCTGGCAGCGTGTGTGGAAAACCAGCATCTGCCATGCTAGAGAAAATACAACCGGATGAGCTTCTTCCCTCCCTGCTCCTGCTCTGCTCCCTGTGCACCTTCTTCTGACAGCTGGATGCTAAATACACAACTGAGAGAGAGCAAAGCCCTCGCAAGCGTTTTGTTGGAGTTTGCAATGTGAGGCTCCAGCAATAAAAATGGGGTCTCCTTTCCAGGTCTCCTTCCCAGGCATTAACCCTGCATCCCCCTTAGATCCCTACCTGTCTCATAGTGCTTGCTTATCCAGGAAGGGTTTTCTGACAGCTTGGGGCTCATATTGCTACACACACCTCCACTACCTCCTGATGCCTTTGAGGTGGTGTTAGTGGGGCACCCTATGCCTCGGGCACCTTACTCAAAGTGTGGTGCTTATGCAGGGTGCTGCTGTCGGGAGGAGAAGCTGGTTTGGTCAGGCTTTGTTCTGGCCTTGTGCATGTACACATGAACATACGCATTTTCCTGGTTGCATGCATGGTTGTTACAGTGCAATGAAAAAAAAATGCTCTCAAGCTGCAGGTCACAGGCACACTTAAACCATTTTTTCTTTCTTTTTTTCCTTCTTCTTTTCCTTACTGTTGGACCTTTTCCTGGATTTGGCTATCACTTCTGCATTCGAACCTCAGAGATGCTCATTCAAGCGTGCCTTTGCAGATCAATGCTGCTCTGCTAAGGGTCAGCAGTATCTTAACAGTAAAAATATTCCAAGCAATTAATCTTGGCAAAGGTCATGAGTGCAAACACCTTGCTTGCTTCCCTGTTTGCTTTTCCTTTTGAACCAAAGCAATGGACGCTGGAGGATGCCGGATGCTGGGGTGCTGCCAGCCAGGTCGCTCCGGTCAGCTTCCGTAGCACCTCTGAATCATCCTATCTCCCCAAACCTCTGGGCAGCAGCATCAGGGAACTAAAACATCCATCCAGAATCACAGCCATGATTTTTCCAGGGCTCTGGTGCGCTTTGGATTCGAGCCATGCGTTCAGGAGTTGTGCTGAGGGTGGGATACCTCCGATTTAATTTCAGTCTCCTGTTTAAGTTTGGCACTTGAGTGCTTTCTAGAACCTCTGGGGAGAGAGCAAGGGAGACCTGCACATAGCAGCTATTTTAATCTGTGTTAAAAAAGAAGCCAAGATGATTATCAGCCAATTCATTTTTAGGTGGATTATGTTAGGGGAAATTAATCCCTTCCTTTGCAGTGGCCACTTGCAGAGTATAGATGTTGATGTGTGCTAATGTCTCCTCTCTCCTTGGTGTAGGGGGGGAACATGAGGGGAGCAGCGCATTTCAGAAATGTGAAGGTTTGGAGTTTAAACTGAGCTTTATGGAGGTTTTTCTAGTATTGTGTCTTACTTCTGCAGAGAGGAACATTCCAGGATTTATTTTCTTTTAATTATTTTTCTATATATTATTCCAATCGGGTTAGTTTACTGCAAGCTCTTGTTCTGTTTCTCAAACCTTGTAAATGTGGAATATCAACTCTGAATTCATCAACCACACTGTCTCTCCCATTTAATAATGTCTGGCTGGCTTGAAGAAAAACGAGTGTGGACGTTTGCAGACTTCAGTAAGTGTTTCCAGGGATAATGTGCCCCTGTAATGTGGCCTCCCATTAGAAAGCAATTGGAAAGGGGTAGATGTTGGAGCAGAGCTGATACCTGCTCTGAGAGCGACAGGCACCCAAGTTGGTGTGTTTGAGAAGGAGCAGATGGCAGTATGTGATTTTGGTAGGTGAGCATCAGCAGCATTCAATTGTCACTTTCCCAACTATTACTTAATGTTTGGCCAATTCTCCTACGCAACCATCCCCTTGGAGAATCCTCAAGGACTTCCACAGGGCAAAAGAAGAGCAGTGAGCAATGCATTTTCTACAAATTGAAGGCTAATGAACATGGGAAATGTTGTATTAAAGGACATATTTTGTGCATCAGTTCCATCACCAGGAAGCTGGAATTCTGGGGCTGCATCATGATATCCCAGCAAGTTTATCAGCTTAAGCCAGCAGTGAGAATGCTATCTGTGTTCAGCCTCCAGCTGTAAGAGTAGCTGGGCTATTTTGCTGCCCTGAAGTGTTCTTCTTGCCTTCAGGGACTGTTTATTCAAAGAAAAAAAAAAAAAAAGGCAACGATTGGTGAAATCTATGGGAGTTTTTACACAGCAAAAAAGTGTTGCAACTGGCAATGTAAATAACACACTGTGTTTCTGGAAATTCAAGTACAAACTGCTTACACAGAGTTGCCAAGTGATGTATGAAGTCTCCTTGCTTCAAGAAATCAAGGGGAACTAAAAATATTTCTAGTTTGCTGGAACAAAAAAATAATTCACATGTGATAGGAAGAGGTTGCAAAAAACATCCAGCTCCATCATCTTTAAAAATGAGGCACTGTACATGTGTTAAGTACATGCATAAAGTTGAATTCACAACTCTGGGTGTAGAAATACCTTCTCTGTCTCTCCAGGGAAATGACAGATCTCTTGGCACAAACATAGTGACTTTAGCAGCAGATTCAGAAACATGAACCAAGCTTTCCAAAATCACAGCCTGGTTTGTGTTGGAAGGGACCTTAAAGCTCATCCAGTTCCAACCCCTGCCATGGGCAGGGACACCTTCCACTAGAGCAGGTTGCTCCAAACCCCATCCAACCTGGCTATGAACAGTGCCAGGCATTACTCCTTTCCCAAAAAGCTTTTAAGTTTTTAAGAAATATATATCTTGTTGCTTACTTAAAGCACTTTGTAGGTCTAGTAAATACTACATTTAATACTGCTAGGTGTTTTTGAAATAATATATATACAAGTTCTCACAAAGGTGTGTGGCCTGTCATAACTGGTGGATGTGACTTCTCGACTGTACGGGGATTCATTTACTCCAGGCAAGGTTTTTCATAGAGACCTAATTATTTCTTTTGATAGTAAAATATTGTTTGATTGTAAATTATTGGTAGTAGAATGTGGTCTTCAAGAAATTCTGAAATAATCTAAAGAATATTTTAAAAATTATTTCATTGTTCTTGAACTTGCTTCGTGGGGGATGCGGAGAATTATTTTTGCTCAAAACTATACAAATACAACCTATTTGATGCTGTGATCCTAGAAAACATGCAGGGGCCACTACTCTGATGGCATATGTCTGTCTCATGTCTTTTGAATGAGGGTTTTGCATACAGCAAATGTAGCTTCTGCTGAGACAGGAAACACTAGCGAGTGTTCAGCATGAATAAATGGGAACACATGAAGGAAAAACGAGTTGTTCCTTTTCCATAGGTGCTCCAACGGGAAATCTGCAGGTTTCTTGGCGTCGCTGCCATCCAGTGCTTGTCCCTGTGGTTTGGCTTCCTCTGGTGTCTCCACTACCAGGAGGTGTGGAGCATGATACTGGTGGGAAAGCCACTTGTGTGGCTTGGAATGGGGCTACAGGTGAAGAGTGACAGAGTCTGATATGGTACTAAGAAATTAAATTTTAAATTGGGAAGGAGAATAGGGGAAAATTAAGCTCTAGTAACTGAAGCCAAGTAGCTGGGCTTGTGGCATTCTTGAGTACGAGCTCCTGGAGGTGCAAGAGGCAGTGATGAATAAAGAGGAGGGAAGGAAAATGTCTCAGATAGTTGGAAGCAAAATGGAGAAGCAGTTTCTGCATTTCAGTATTGATGCCCCTTGCTAGAAGCATCACAACAGTCTGCAAAGGGAAAATCACCAGCCCGGTGAACAAGGGGTAGAGGAGATGGGAGATGCTGATTACAAAAATGAGGTGGGTAATATTTGATTTATGTATTGCAGAGGTGCAGAACAAGAGAAAAAAAGCTCGTGTCAGCAACTTTATCACAGGTATTTTCATAACACTGCTATGAAGAAGAGTCTTACAACAGAATCTAGAATAAGTGCTAGAGCTGATCCCAGATGCCTTCTGCTTAGGTATGTGTCACCAGAGTTGTATTAATGTGTGAAGGAAAGGCTTAGAGAGTCACAGACAGAAGAAAATTATATGAAGACCCATAGCAGTGTTGTACTTGTTGCCATACTCCAGTCTCACTGGGATGCATGTGTGCTCTAACAGTGATAGCTAAGAACTGAGATAAAAGATGAGCCTAAGCAAGATTTCCCAACTTAAACAAATTCAAATCACAGACAAATAGGAACCTATTTTGAGTGCCAACCCCCGAAATTCTGTCTGGAAACAGAGCCATTCTGGGCTCTTTCCTGTTCACTTGTTAACAAGAAAAACCCCATGGATGGATCTTCATCAAAGCCCATGAATAACACACAAATGAACATCAGCACTGATTCCTCCGTACCTGTACAGTTACGTATTGCAGTCTTATCTTTGAAGTAAGAAGTTGCTGTTTGTATCAAGACACCTTCTTTTTCTGATCCTATCCAAATGTTATCGCAAGGTTGCTCCAGCACTGAGGCAGAGCTGAACCTCCTCATCAGTTTCTAAAAAGTGCTTTGAGACAGCCAAAACCAAGGCTGCAGTACCGGCATGATTATGGCTTTCTTGATTTTGGATCATATCACGAAGTCACAGTCTGGTTTGTGTTGGAAGGGACCTTAAAGCTCATCTAGTTCCAACCCCTGCCATGGGCTGGGACACCTTCCACTAGAGCAGGTTGCTCCAAGCCCCTGTGTCCAGCCTGTGTCTAACGGAGACCAGCCCTGTCTGTGTGGGACTGTAATCTCATATACCTGCATTTATGGCCCTCTCCAGCTTTGTCCTGGTAGTAGTTAAGGGCTAACTCCTCCTGTATCTACTAACCACTCTGAAGATACGTTTGGTCTTGCCAAAGTCTTCTTAGGCCTTGATGGTATCACGGGACAGCAGGATGTGTGAAGTAAGCCTCGGCACGGGCTACAACTTGCAGCTCATCGTACCTTACACCAGTTGAACCTGCTGGGGCACCCCTCCTCCCTGAGGCCAGTCAGGGAACCATGGAGGCATATTCCCACATAAGGCAATATGGATCACTGGAGCGTTGTTGTTGTGATGGAGGAGCTCCAGGCTATGTCAGGAATCCTCCTCCTTGGTGGCTGAGAATACCAAGGTTACTTTCTCAATGATAGCGGTTTCCCTATTTTCAGTTTAGGAATTGAGAGCATAGTGGCCAATGGGTAGATCATTCTTCTTTAATGTGGGAAAAAGTCTGTGCTCTGCACTTCCCCTGGAGAACTTGACTCTGCAGGGATGTTTTTAAATAATAGGGGTTTATTATGGACTCCACCAAAACTGTCAGTCCTTCTGGTGTTAATAAGTGTTGATAAGGTGAGGAACCCCAAGAGAGAGATCAGTCAGCACTCTCTGACTAAGAAGTGTCCACAGTTCACTTGCTGTGGATCAATACTTTCCCGTTCATGAGCATTGCAACTCACAGATTTGAAGGAGAAGCTCTATCCAGAGAGGTTGTACAGCCTTCATCCTTGGAGACTTTCATGACTCAGCTGGATAAAGGCCTGAGCAACATGGTGTGTCTTCATAGATGACCTTGCTTTGAGCAGGGTTCAGGCTGGAGACCTCCTGAGGCCCATTCCAACCTGAATCATCCTGTGATCCTGATGTTGAGGTTGCTAGACAAGCTTGATGATT
>NW_009915177.1:33633-75020 GCF_000696875.1 Nestor notabilis | reverse complement strand
TTTCCCTAGTGAAGAGCTGCTTATTCCAAACTTGTATGGTTTGGAAACTAGCTTTCTATTTCTTGTATGTTGTCCAAAAGAGGAAAAGTCCACGTTCCTGTGAGCATTGCAATTAGGAAGCCTGATTTCCTATGGTTTTGTGTCTTGAGATTGATTGACTTTGGTGTTTTGAGAAAGGATTTAAAGCTTTCTCATAGTCAATTTTAAAGGGTCTTTTGTGTGTGTCTCCAATGTTTAATGTGATATAGACCCATTGATTGACTGTTACTCTGAGCAGATACACTCAAAGGGTCTTTCTCTCTCTGTTGTCCCTGACACACTTTTAGAAACCTTGTAGAAAAGCAAATTGTTTGACATCACTCTTTTTATTTCCAATTTGCTTAAAAACTTGACAACACGGGGGTTGTTGGAGGGAGAAGGATCCTAAATAGCTTGTTTACATTGACACGGAAAGCAGAACTGCAGACAAACCCCAGATCTTTTGGGCCCTCTTATGTCTTTGCTTTAAGACGTAATAGACACTGACCTCTTTGAAAATGTGACCCTTATTCAGGTCTTATGTGAGAGCCGATATCTGCAAATATCTGGTGTTGGATTTCTTTTTGTTCAGGAAAACTAGTCATAATATGGCCTGTGATTGTACAAAAGTGGGATGGACCTTCTTGATCAAGGACAAGATCAAAAAGAAAGTGAAGTGCTTTTTATGAGGCTCAGTGTGCCCTCTAGCCTCTGATCCTCCTCCCCCCTTGTCTCCTCCTCTTCCTTTTTTCTTTCCTTTGCTTTCTTTGTTGCCTTTTAGCCCTTAGTATTTGCCACTAAAAGCAAAGAAAATAGCATTGTAGAGTGCAACATGGCCCACAAAGAACAAAATCCCCCCTTCCTTTTCCTTTTGGTGGCTCAACTCAACTGCTTTCTGCCATGGGATAGGGCTGCAGTAGACTCTTAGTCACTAAAACACTGTGGCATGGAAGCCTGTGGTCTGTCTTGGAGCTCTCTTCATGCACATATATGAAAGATTTCTGTGTCCCTCAGTCAAACCTTGATTTTTCTTGGTATGTGTGTTTATTGATTAAGTTGACCAAAATATGGGACAAACATGGGCTTCAAGTGACAGTTAGATACCCAGAGGTATCTAAACATCAGCTTAGTGCCCTAAAGCATGAAGAGATAACTAAGTCCCATGAGTAGTGCTGTGATCTGCGAGTCACTCCTGCTTCCAACCCATTGTCATCCAGGACAACTAGTGTCACCAGTCTAAAGGTAAAGGACAAAAGAATATTAAGAAAACAAGGGCAAGGAGCAAGAAGATTTGTTAGGAACTGGACGTACTGCCAGCTTGCACTGTGGGGTGTTTGCTGTGTTCAAGATCCCTAAGCCAGCTGAGTGACAGTAATCTGGCAGCAAGAAGAGATGGCATGGAAACCCTGCACTTTATAGAGAGGATAAAAGGCATTCTTGCCCTGTCACATTTTCAATTGTTTTATTTCAGGCAGTCAGGTTTCTCTGCTGGGAAGGCTGGGATGGAGCAATGCAGCTTGTGTTTCACACAGAAATGCGGGCTTGGTTACGCTCTGGCTTCTGCCACTGAAGGAAGGTCCATACCTGCTGATGAGTAGAAGAGTTTGCACAGTAACCTGCCCCATTTACATACATTAAAATGAGTATTTTAACAAAGAATGCTGTGTTCTGGCTAATTCTCCATTCAGTGCCCTGGTCAGCTCTGAAATGCCATCATGAAGATTGGCCTCGCCAGGGAGAGGTCACAACTACAAAGAGGCAGAGGCAAGGGAGAAGGAGCAAGCACGGCGGGACTTTTCTGAGTGCTGCAGATCAATGGGTTGGTCCCTCTGTGCTTCCCACGCTCTTTGGGTTGCATTCCCCAAAGAAATATGGTGCAGGAGGGTGGTGTGAGCTGAGTGACGTGGCCTGAACCAGTGGTGGGGTGAGCAGCACTGCTGTGGTTGGGCTCCACCTCCTGCAAACCAGCAGAGAAAGCTCTCGGCGGTGAAGAAAAAGCCACGTTTAATAAGGGAAATGGTTATAATTACACTGCAATGAGACCTGGGTCTCACATGTGGTATTAGTTTCACTGAAAGACTTCAAAGCACTGCTAGGTAACTGCCGCTGGGCTCCAGGAGCAGGTAGGGAAACTGAGGCACACAGCTTTGGTGCTAGAAATGGCTCGGTGCTAGAGATGGACACAGGTTTTGCTGCTTTTGTGCTGGGCAGCCCTAGAGAGCAGCCCAGGCACTGAGAGAGCCAAGGCAGTTGTCCCACTATGGGCTGTGAAACACCACAGAGCTCAGGTGCCCAAGATGAGGTTCAGGTGGAGTTCAGACCTGAACATTTTAACCCCACCAGGTACTGCTTAGTGCCACTCCCTGGGTCCTTGCCATCCATCCCATCTTGCTCCATGCAGCATCCTTGCTCACGTGCATGGGGATTCCTGGAGCCTCTTCAGAGGTATTCCAAATCCAGGCCATGTGACAAAGCTCCAGGTCTCCAGACTGGGTTTGCAGGAAGCTTTTTGTGCCTGGCAGCAAGCCCGGGCTCAGATCTGAGTGCCTCCGAGCTAAATCCGGTGTAACTCTTCTCTTGCTTCTTCCTGGGCTGAGCTCGCACTCGAGATGGATTTTCCCTTTGTTTTATGGGCTTGCTTGAATTTTATTGCGAACATAATGACTGGAAAAGGGCAGTCACCAAGGTCTCCTGGAGCAGGTGGTGGCTTTCCAAAGAGGCCAGGACTCAGCCACGCCTGCAGAGCAAATAAATGTATGGTTCACATAACAAGGGTGCAGGTGATGGAGAAAGATAAAAGGGCCAATCTGGCATCTACCTGGGCTGGGTTTGGCTCTTCCAGCCTGAATCCCATCAAATTTTGCTGAGGGTTTTTCCTAGGAAAATGGATGACTGGTGTGAGTCAATGGAGAGACCTGAGGCCAGACGGCATGGGTCCTAAGCCTCTGAGCTGGAAGATCTGTACCTGCTGCTGTCCTGACAAAGAAACCATCTGTACATCTTGCTGCTAACTTGATGGCTGCTTCTAAATCTGATCCTGGCGCATGGAAAAACTTGTCATCTAATAAAGCAGCCGGCTGGAGAAGGTAGCTGGCAGGCGGCGGCAGGGAGCGGTGTCCAGTGTGCATCATGTTTTGGCATGTCCATCTCTGTTTCTAGCCGCCTTGGAAGATTTCCAAAGATACTAGTACTTTATGAAAAAGAAAAACCGAATCCAAAAAACAATGCTTCTATTGCAGCACATCACCCCATAACCTTCTCCCTGCAGTTAACTGGAGTGGGGGACCGGAGCAGGCAAGCATCTGTACATCATGGTAACGCAGCACACTCACTCTGGATTTCATCCAGATTGTGCTTTCCTGCTCAGCAATGATTTATCCCCCTCTGTCTTCTATGAACAAATAGAGATGATCTGACAACAAAATTACTGGAACAGGCTTCTAGGAAAGAGAGCTCTGTGGGTTGCCCTGGGGAGCCTCGTCACCTTACGGGGCAGGCATTCTTGAGCACTGGAAAGCTGTGCCTCAACCTGGTATCTGTGTCTGCCCACAACCCAGGTATCTGTGTTTCAGGCTTTTGAAGAATCATACAGTGATATATTTTTCTACCTCACAGCTGATTCAGCTCATTGAACACTTTATCTCACAGGTGAATTACAGCAAATCAAAGCTGTGACATGGATTCAGTGAATCCAGATGTTAGCGCTGGCAATTACTGATTAGGCTGGGGGGGGCTGAGGCTTGTGTGGCAGCTGGAGGCTGGGCAGTATTGTCAGGTTGGCTTTGCGCCTCTTTTCTCCTTGTGTCAGCTCCTAAGAAACCAGTTGGACAGCGAGTTTCAGGGTCTGCCCTGCTTCATCTCCTGCCCAGCATGGGATGACACGATGGGGAGTGTTGGCTGGGGTTCAAGGCTCTGAAACGCATGATGGATGTGGCACAGCGATGTCTCCTCACGTTGCCCAACTGCTAACCACACACAGATGACTGCAGTCACAACGACTTGTAGGCACGTTTGACTGCTGTAAGGTTGGATAACCAAAAGGATGACAGGAGGACAAGACTGACCTTCGTGTCATGATGACCAAATATGTTTGTTTCTATTTAAGGCTGAGGGTTTTTTTTTTTAGTCTTTTAACAGATGTGGTTTGTTAATCTGTGGCAATTAAGGATTTGCTCCAGTTCATGAGTATGCTGGGAAAATATTCATGTGCGTATTCTTTAGCTCTGCTGACATCTCAATAATTCAATGTGGCTTTTAATGCCATTTGTTGAATGAAGTGGACGTTTGCAGAAGATGTCAGCATTGGACTGGTGTCCTCAACATTGACGTGGTCACAGCTCGCTGGGAAGTCAAATATATCGTACAAATACAGAATGGAAAAGTGGTGATGTCAGTGACCTTTCCTACGTGATAGGACGTCTGTAGCATTGCCCTATTGCATCCAAAGCACACAGCTAGAGAAGAAACACCTTTTCGGTCTCCATTCATCCCTCCTTGGGACTTTCCAATCCTCTGTGACCCCTAGTGCCAAGGTCCTTGAAGAGAAGGAGAACCACTCCTTCACAGAGTGGTTTGTGTTAGAAGGGACCTTAAAGCTCATCCAGTTCCACGGGCAGGGACACCTTCCACTAGAGCAGGTTGCTCCAAGCCCCTGTGTCCAACCTGGCCTTGAACACTGCCAGGAATGGGGCAGCCACAGCTTCTCTGGGCACCCTGTGCCAGCGCCTCAGCACCCTCCCAGGGAAGAGCTTCTGCCTCAGAGCTCATCTCCATCTCCCCTCTGGCAGGTTCAAGCCATTGCCCTTGTCCTGTCCCTACAGGTCCTTGTCCAAAGCCCCTCTCCAGGTTTCTTGTGGGTCTGTTCTAGGAGAAAACGTATTGGTAACTTATCAGCAGGATACAGGGACCAGGATAGTGAAGGCTTTTGAGAAGCATGTAAAACAAAAGTTATGTTTTCAAATTAAGATTACAGTGGGCTTCAGAGTTCAGCAGTGCTTTTTATTCAGCCTTCTAGTATGACTGGAATAAATTGAGGGGGGCGTGTGTGTAGGAAATAAGTGCCTATCAAAAAAAAGGAGTGTTATGGAATATAATGTAACATAGAATTATTTAGGGAACACCCTGGGGATGTGTAATTGGAAGGTAAAATAGCCATGTATATAATGTTATGGTAGGCTGTCAGCGAGTGGCTGTGTTCCACACAGACATCCAGGACGTTTTCTTTAATGTGCGAGCCAATGCTCAGTGTGGGGAGGACAAGCTGTGGTGATGTTAGCTTTTTATTACATCCTGTTCTGCAGGGAAACTAGTGCCTAGGAGAAGCAATTTATGAATGCATTTACTTCTTGATTGTCTGCTTTGCCTCGAATTGACTAATAAGGCACTTTAGCTGGTATAAATTGTTGCTGAAATGAGTTGGTCCAGAATTTGGGGCAGATTTCTGTTCCACTGGAATGGTAACGTGGGAGGTTACCTGAAGAGCAGCCCTGGTCCTGGTGGGAGATACTCCACGTAGTGCTATGAATGTAGATGTATAAATAAACACATACGAGGGAGTTGCCCCTCTAGGCTCATGTATGTGGTGAACTTGAAAAACAGATGCTCATTAAGGAGGTCAAATCCATGCATCTCTATATGCCCCCCCTGTGAACAGTTTCCTCTTCAGCAGCTGAGCCCATCACCGGTGTTCAGGGTTTGAATTTGACACCTCTGCCAAGTTTGACATTTCCTGGCTCTTTGCAACCAGGAAATTTCTCCTTTCTGGTCTTTCTCTCTGGGCTGGAAGAGGTATACAGCGATATTCCTGAGTTTCTGATCCACTCTGAGGCTCATGTGTGCAAAACACTGCCCATAAGCCTGGTCTGGGATCCTCCGTCCATCTGCAGCTCTGGGAGAGGCAGAAGAGCAGGAACTTGAGAGATCTTGGTGCAATGCAGCAATTCAATTGGTTTTAATATTGCAGGAACCCCGCTCACCTCAAATCGCCAGTGCTGAACTGTGCAGCATCCACATATATCAGCTTTCTTCTTTATGAATCACTTGCAAAGCCCATGTTTGACTCTAGAAACATTTCTAAAATTCATTCATCTCTAGCTGTACTGCATTTATCTCCAGGTCAGACACCAGCTCCTAAGTGGGAGTTGATTCAAAACAGATTGAGGCTTTTCATCAAAATCCTTTTCTTTAAGTGCAGCATGGCAAACCTGGATGTTCAACACAGCTGAGGAGAAAAATAACTCTTCCTTTCTCAGTCATGCAGATAGCCTTACTCTGTAAAACATGTTGGCTGCAGAAGTAGGAAGTGTGTCTGTACAAAGGGGAATTTCTGCAAGGGGTTCTGCTGAAGGGGTTGGTATTTATTGTGAGGCTGCTCGAGGATGAATGAATGAATGAATGAATGGATGAGTATAAAATCATGTGGTACAAGTATCTGGGGTTACTTCAAGTCAGTGAACTTCAATTGCAGCATAGGTAACACCTCAGGCCCTCTCTTCCAATAGGAAAAGGACTTCTACAGGGCAAAATCAGGAGAGTTTGACAACCAATGAACGTTTGCTCTGGGAGTGACTCACATTCATAAAGAGTTTCAAGTTTGTGGTCTGGCAGATCCTGAGAGATGATTAAACCCACATAAAAGACCATTATTAATACAGTTTCTATAGTTCTGCACCCGCGTTAGTTCATGCAGATGTGGCAGGGGAAGAAGTGGGGGGGGAGGATGAAAAATTACTTAACCATGCTGGAAACATGAGTCACTGCTATCCTGGGGGAGATGCGATGCTGTAAGTGCTCTGAGGGCTTTACATACCTGCTGGCACTCTTATCAAGAAGCTCCTACCTGGGACAAAGACAGTTGCAGAGCAATTGGCCCAGAGGATTTTTAGCTGTGGCTGGTTGCTCTGAAGTACATTTCCATCTTCCTGCTGTGGGCTGCTCCTTGGTGTCCTGCCCTGCAGTGCTGCCAGCTGAGATGGGGACCCCAGGACACCATCATTATTTGGCACTGGGATAAAAGAGAAGGGTAGGTCAGCCCCAAACAGCTTAGCCAGGGTTTTCCCAGAGCAGTACCCATATCCTGACAAGATGTTTGTTTCTCCCTTTCTACCACCTGGACCAATCTACAGATTTATATGATCATAGAATCCCAGACTGGTTTGGGTTGAAGGGACCTTAAAGCTCCTCCAGCTCCAACCCCTGCCACGGGCAGGGACACCTTCCACTAGAGCTGGTTGCTCCAAGCCCCTGCGTCCAGCCTGGCCTTGAACACTGCCAGGGATGGGGCAGCCCCAGCTTCTCTGGGCACCCTGTGCCAGCGCCTCAGCACCCTCACAGGGAAGAGCTTCTGCCTCAGAGCTCATCTCAATCTCCCCTCTGGCAGGTTAAAGCCATTCCCCTTGTCCTGTGACTACCTGTCCTTATAAAAAGTCCCTCTCCTTGTCTTGGACTGGAATAATTAGATTGGAATAATCCTTGTCATGGGTTGGAGTAATTTGTCTTGATTTTTCACACTGAGATGATTTCTTAATGTTTCTATTCCTGGGAGTCTTCTGTTAGAGTATATGTTTCTCATTATTGGCTATGAGGCTGCCAGGTCTGGGAAGTATTTCTGTTTTATACTACTCTCTGTGATCTTCCTGGTGTGCATGAGACATCACAGAACCAAAGATGATGGGATCCCTGCTTTAGCCCTGGGAAGAAGATGACATATGGACAATGGGCTGCTGCCCCATCAGTAGTACCCCCACCAAAATGCCATAGCCTTGTGTCTGCCATTAGACCTTCAACCCCCTTGACAGTGAGCATGGGGATGCCTGAGGACATCTGTCCCTGTGGCCCTTGCTCTGCTACCCTCCTGACCTACATACCTCATTGCAGGAGGGAAAGGGGTGCAATTCTGACACACCTTTGCTCCTGCAGCAGCAGCTGCCAGGGAAAGTGCAAGAGTAATGATGGGGAGGATGGGCAGAGGGGCAAATTACAGGCTGTGAGCCTCCTGACATCACATCAGAACAGGATTAACGGCAAAAAAAAAGGAGAAAGGGACACATCCGGTGTCTGTCTGAAGCAGGTGACTGCTGTGGGTGGGAGCTCCCTCCCTGACCTTGGGAAAAATACTTGAGACAGTTTCCCAATAAAACTGGATCAGAAGTTTGTAAGGGAGTGAAAGCATTCAGCAAGGCTCATCCCGGTCCCTCTGTGTGTTCAGGGCACTGCAACACAGCCCTGATCAACAGCTGATGGGTAGGTCTTCAGGTGACTCTTCTCCACCTAATGAAGATATCCACAGGACAAGAGAGATCAGTGGTTCTGATATGCTCCTGTTAAAGACCTGCGAGAGGGACAGGGATTTTTCTCTTCTATAACCACTGACCTTCTAACAACTCTTTTCTTTACCTGAAATAGGTGGTTTTTAACCCTAATCCCCCATGACTCTACCACCCATCCCACCATAGGCTGAGCAGCACAGGGGGATGCCACGGGACCCCAGACCCCTGCATGCATGGGTAAGTGTGAGCAAAAACACCTTCATCTTCATCTTCTCACTCTGCTCAAGGGCTCTGCATGGAGATGTAATAGCTTTCATATTGCATCCTTCTCTGGGACAAAAGGGAAAGGACTTCTTTATCACCTGGCCCCACAGGGTGCTCCACCAGGCCGGTTGTTTGACTGGTGACTGGATCAGATCCCATCTGAGGTTATGCTATTCCTACCTGATTACACCCTGTGGTTTTCTGCCTAGGTAAATAATCCCACACCAGCTTCAGGAAGGGCCGTCCCAGACTCAACTAAATATTTCTACAAGCAAATACTGCTCTAGTATGTTTGGAATGAGACTTTAAATAAAATAGATTTGCTATTCCTCCAGACCCCATCCACCTCTCTCTGCAGCCATGCCAGGCTGGGTGTTATCCTGAGCTTTACCAATACTGAACTAAGTTATTTCCCATCAAATACATGTGTTGAGAAGGCCGCTTTTATTCCTTTGGCTTTCTGCTGAAGAAACAAAGTGTAGCTGGTCTCAGCTATACCTACAGCACATTCACAATTTTAGGGCTTTTCATATAGAAAGGAGCTAGAAAATAATGTACTCAGATCTGCCTTAAAGCAAGAGGTAGTAGTGATGACCTCTCATGGCTCTGCTCCAAGGAATGATACAATCCTGCTCATCCCACATCCCAGGGGAGCTCTGAGTTGGTACCCCTCAAGGAACACTATCTCTTCCCCAAGCTGGGAGCCTCCTGGACAAATATCTCCTTGGATAGAGCCAAAGTGGTTGATGTACCTCAGCACCAGGGCAAATAATGCAGCCAGCTCCTCTACATACCACATGGGCGGAGAAAGCCCTCTAATTACAGTTTGTGAATAATAAGAGCAAGATTTGTGCTGAGCATGTTCTGGTCTGAATGTATCTCCGGGGAGCTTTGGCTCGTGTTCCGAGGAGAGCTTGAACGGGACTCAACTTGTGACAGCTTCCCTGGATGGCTGGGGGAGCTGGGAGCATTTATCTGAGCATGGTTCAGCCGGCAGATTTAGCTAATCTCTCCATTGTTACCTCTTCCCGTTATTTATCACCCCATAGCTGTTGCATGTGTTTCACATTAGCTGGTAAAGGGGCAGAGGCTCAAAGTACCCAGCTTTTACTTGCAGGGTTAGCAGGAAGGAGCCTCAGTTGGAAAAAATGAGGCATATCACTGCTAGGATCATTCTGATGAAGCCTTATCCTATGATCCAGGGACAAATAACTCCCTATGTCTAAAAATCACCATTTACGTGAGGTGCCCATCTTCAAGTGAGGAAAAAGGTGCTCAGGGAATCTGTGGATGCCCTATCCCTGGAAATCATAGGATCATGGAATGGTTTGGGTTGGAAGGGACCTTAAGGATCAACTAGTTCCAAAATATCCAAGGCCAGGCTGGACACAGGGGCTTGGAGCAACCTGCTCTAGTGGAAGGTGTCCCTGCCCGTGGCAGGGGGTTGGAGCTGGATGAGCTTCAAAAGTCCCTTCCAACCCAAAGAATTCTATGGTTCCTTCTATGATTTCATGAATGAAGGTGACTGTTGAGGGACCGCACCATGTCCTGCAGGGTGGGAGGGGTCCCAGTGTGACCATGAACCAAACTTGCCACTTGAAAGCTAGGAACTGCCCATCCCAGAGCGGGGCTAAGCCGTGCTTTACCTGACAGGTTGTTGCTGTTTGCATAAGGAGGGTGTTACAGGAATGCACCAGCCTGTAAAAGCACCAGGTGCCATTAAAGCATCTCGTCCTGCAGGCTCTGGGAAGGATTGGTGGGGTCCCCGTTCCCTCTCCAGATCTTTGCCTGGAGAAGGGAAAGCCTGCCATTGCACATTTAGACGAAAACCCAGCTGTGAAGGCTTTCCTTAAGTCAATTCTTTTCCTGGCAAACTTCTGCGGGGCAGAAATTTCCCGCTACAGAGAAATTTGTGGGGTTTCATCTTCTGAGAAAGCTTCAGAGGCCTCGCTTGAGAGGGGGATTTTTTCAGAGCTAATGCAGCGGATATGCTCATGCTACACAGTGACAGGAGAGGCTTTCAACACGGCTGAGACGCTTCTCATTTCCTTGAAATCTTAGCTGGGGAATTTGGTTTGCTGCCATCAGCTGCTGCTTTTCAAAGAAAGCCCCCAGTGCAATCTCGCACCAGTGAAATACAGAGAAAAAGGTCTCTGCTGAGCCCTGGTCCCATGCTGATCATTTGCTGTAAGCCTGGGAGGGATGGCTTTGGGGAGAATCAGATACATCTTGAGTGTGAGTGTTCAGAAAACACGTTTTTTAATACCTACTGATGCCAGTTAATTTTACTGATTAAAGCTTATAAACACCCAGCTTTAGTTTTGCCATATAGTCAGTCATGATTTGCTCCCCTTCTCCCCTTTTTTTTTCCCTTCAAACCAATCTTTATAGATGGTCCATCTTCCTAGGTAGATGCTTTTTGCTTTTCACCTGTACCTGATCTTCCTGATCTAAATGAACATCATTCAGCTATAGCTAAATTCTATAGCATGACAGTGTCAAAATTGTCCCCTCTAATGATGTACGTACACTGCTTAGCATCTCTGAAGCCTAATCTTCAAACAACACAGCAGTGGGAGCCAATGGTTTTTTGCCAAAATAGATACTTTGCAACTATTTTTTACCCCCCAAAAAATTGGAAACTGAATTTGTTGTAATACTTTATAGAGGCAGAACCATTCCTGGGTGCTGGTGGTGTTAGTTTCTCATTTTTATAGTTAGGAGGATTTAGACTCTAAAAATAAAAATCTCTGAATGAAAGTTCTTTTGACCCCAATTTGCTGGCCAGTTATTTCCTGGAAAGTGACAGTTGCATGGTAGAGTTTGAAACAGAAACTGAAAATTTTACTTCCCAATAGTTCCTTCTAGTTTTATGTGATTATAGTTATGAGATTATATTATGGAAAAAGATGGTAGAAGTAGGAACACAGGTAGGAAAAAGAGAATTCATTGTCTAGTAGTGTTTAGAGATCTTGAACATGACCAGGAGCCCATTTCCAGAAACAAAGGTGTCACTTAAAAGAGTCCCTCCTCATCTCTATCTTGCAGAGGCATTTGAATTCAGGTTTAGCCCTGGCTCTCTCAATTATTATATTAATTAAAAGGTAATCACTTCCCAACACAGAAAATTGCTTGAAATCGCAGTGGCTTGTTTAAAATCATGTGTTTGGTGAGGCTGGTTTACCTTTTTATTTAATCATAGAATCACAGAATCATAGAATGGTTTGAGTTGGAGAGGACCTTAAGATCACTCAGTTCAACCCCCCAACATGGGCAGGGACACCTCACACTACACCATGTCACTCAAGGCTCTGTCCAACCTGGCCTTGAACACTGCCAGGGATGGGGCAGCCACAGCTTCTCTGGGCACCCTGTGCCAGCACCTCAGCACCCTCACAGGGAAGAGCTTCTGCCTTAGATCCAGCCTGAACTTCCCCTGTTTCAGTTTGAACCCATCGCCCCTTGTTCTGTCACCACCGTCCCTGATGAAGGTCCCTCCCCAGCATCCTTGTAGCCCCCTTCAGACACTGGAAGCTGCTCTGGGGTCTCCACTCAGCTCCTCTTCTCCAGGCTGAACAGCACCAATGTTCTCAGCCTGTCTCCATATGGGAGCTACTCCAGCCTCTCATCATCCTTGTGGCCTCCTCTGGACTTGCTCAAACAGCCCCATGTCCCTCTTACGCTGAGGACACGAGCACTGCACACGGTGCTCCAAGTAGGGAGTTTTTTGACTGTTTTTGATCATTGTTTTTCCATCATCCACAAGAAACAGGTTTTGGGTTTATGCTGGTGACAGCTAAAATTTTCCTTTAAGCACAGGAGCCCAGGACCGAAAATTCTAAAGAAACCACTAAACACCATGAACCTCAAGAGACTGAAGCAGCTCTGATTTAGCTTATTATGCCATCGTGAAAGGTACCAGTCTGCTTTGGACATGCAAGGCTCAGCTTGTAATTCCACCATTGTGCTGGGCTTTTAGTTTATAAAGAATAGGTACAATGGAAAGAGATGTCTTTTCTGCTGTTTGATGCCTGCTAAATGATTGTGAAGGTTCTTTGGGCATGCTTTCAATTCTGTGAAGGGATGTGATGGTGCTGATGATTTTTATTACGTGAAGTTAGAACGTGTGGTTTCCATGTGGAACTGAAAGCCTGTGCTAACATCTTCCCCAGGAGAGAAAAACTTCAGCCCCATGCAGAGCAGTTATTCAGTAGTCTTGTACCACTTGTGTTTAACAAATATGTTTTGGGCTTTAGTACATTTTATTAATTTCTAAAGTGCCCCAGGCTATTATTTAGCTGGAATTTGACTTCCAGAGAATATTGGAAAAGTTAACATGTAAAATACTTTTAAATAAAAAATACTTTTTTACTAGACAAGACTCAAGGAATAATTTCATTCTCTTCCAGCTCACTGATCTATGCACCCTGTACACAACTGTTGAAAAAGGAGACAGCAAGGGATGAAAACATCTGATGGGAGGTGGCTTATTGCTTATGAAGCTGTGCAGAACATGGAGCAATTTGGAAATGGACTATTGACATTTCAGTATGCTCAGCCCCATAAACTGTTGAGCTTAAATGGTGAACAGATAGTCTGAGGGGCAGGTTGCTGCCCTGAGATGTAGTTGTTGAAGACTAAGGGATGTCTCTGAGCAGGAAATAAGGAATAGACCCATCAGGCAACTTCCTAAGAGCATGCTGCTTCACAAAGTTGCATTTGAAAATGCAATGGGTTTTGACTGCATTATCAGGGATTTAAGTGTGAAGCTGTCCGCTGTGGCTTGGTGGAGCTGAAAGGTTTTTTTGTGTGGTAGAAGGCTCCAGATGAGACAAATGGCAGTGGGGGAGCTAAAACAAAAATAGCATTTAAGAACACTCCTGAACAGCATCAGCTGGTGCCACATGACATAGGCTGCTCTTTGACTTAGATGCAACCCTTTCAGTGAGGTACTTGCGCCAAGGAGCATATCAAGGCACAGGTGAATGATGATGATGTTACTGCTAGAGTAATATGCAGATATTAGATGGAAAATACTGTGCATTGTTTAGGGATCATGCGTTTATGCCCATGTTCAACTATCTTGCTACAGGTTAGAGACCTTTCTTGAGGTTTTTGGGCACTGGAGACATCTTCCTCCCTCCCACACCAGCAGCTCATGATCCAAGTAGTGTCTGAAATGAAGCAAACCTCAATGCCCAACAAAGCAGTGCTTTGGGGAGGTAGCACTTGAGAATCATGTCCCTGTATCCCAGTTTGAAGGGTTGCCAGCCCCAGGAGAGGAGAATACCTTGTGGTGTCTCAGCTCAGGCTCACCAACCTGTACACAGGACAGACAGGCAAAAGAGTACAGGAGGCTAAAAATGTAGATTTGAAGTAAAGGACAAAGATAAAAGAACATAAAATAAGAAAATACCTTCTTAAGGTTATGCTTAAATACAGAGATGGTGCTTAACTGGCTCAGCATTTTGACAGGCACATGTTGCTCTTTCTCTTGGAAAGAAGCTGGAATCACCCTCTCTTTTCTCCAGTAACTAAGGCAGATCCTTAATCTTTGTTTCTGCTCTTCTGGAAGAGGAAAAGATCCATAGGAAAATCTGTTACCCTTCCAGTTAAGAAGCCTGGGCTCCAGTGCCTGTAGTTGTGAACGTCTGTTCAAGAAAACTTCACACCTTGTTCTCTGTGACTGGGCGATGGGGCAGTGCATGGACTTGGGAGAAGTGAAATCCTGTCCTCCTGAAGCCTGCGAATGTTTTCACCTTAGCACTTCACTGGCCTCTGGCTGCTTTCTGCCTATTCAGCTGTGTAAAGATGTATCAGTAAAACTCTTTGTATCTTGAGAATATCCTGACTTCTATAGCTGAGTTTATAACTATTTTTTTATTAGAAGCACTATATGGTGAAGTCTATGGGTACTTTTTTTGGGCGTCTCTGTAAGGTGGCCAAGGAAAGGAAACATTCTACCAATCAGTGTACATTCCTGTACATAAAGCCAAACCTACCATGGGAAAAAGTCAGAGGCTCTCGGGGAATAGTAAGAGTTGAAAATGCTGGTCGTAGGGTTCAGACCCATTAGGTTAAAAATTAACAGAGACATGTGAAAACCTCAACCCACATCTGTGGCTTGTAAGTGAAGGTTTACAGTTGAACAAATTACTGCTGAAGTCTATTGACTCGTTGAATTTCCTGAACTTCTGGTAGGTCTTTTAAAGGCTGCATTTTGCTTTTCAGCACTTCTCCATATTACGTGAGACAAGTAACAACATCAGCATCCTGTGGAAATCCAGTCTTGTCCTCTTTTGACATATTCATAGATGGTGCAGCCAGCCAGATAGCTAAGGCATGCACTGTGAGTGTAAACTCATTTTATTAAAGAGTAATGAGGTTTAAGATGGAAAACAAGTGATGGCTATGTGGGTAAATAACAGCACCGAAATAGAAGTGCCTAGGATAGCCTCCTGATAATTACTGTGTGCATCTGCTTGTGTTTACTTTACATCCAAAAGCAAGCGAGCACTTGGTGGCTGCGTGCTGAGCCCTGCATATTCCCAGGAGACGGATGCTCAGCTGTCAGGTGGAGATGCTGAGAAAAAATATGAGCTTGTTTATAAGGCCTCATCTGAAGTTTTGCCAGCAGACTAAATGAAGACAGGATGTCCTCAGGAGTCCTGACCCAGCCATCCCCGAGGGCTGTGCCTTTGGGATGACTGAACCGAAGGCCCCAGTGCTAAAAGAGGTAGTGATGTGGCTGACTTGGGGAGGAACATGGCATTAGAACTGATTTTTTTCCAGATAAAAGGAAATGTTTCACTCTTCCAACTTTTTGGTTGTTAATCTGAGAGGAACATTTTTGTACCACCTGAATTTCTAAGGAATTCCCCAAAGCATTTCAGTTTGCTGGAATCTGCTCAGCACCCAGCGCCATTCTCATGTTGCACTAGCTTCATTCTTTTCCTCCTCCTATCCATTATCCCCTACGTGCCTAACTGCCTTCATGCTTTGCCTCCCAACATCATTTACATAAGAGTAAAATTAGCAGCTTGAGTAATTATGAATGAGTTACATTAGACAAAAAGGCCTTCAGGCTGAGCGTAGCCAAAATGTCTGGCACCACAAAACCTCAACGCACCAAACAGAAGGGAAAGGATCCTTTTTCACTCTCAGAAGAGAGAGAAATTCACAGAAATGCCAAGGGGTTTAGGAACCTAAATCCCACTGATGCTCAGCGGGAGGCTGGTGTGGACACAGGGGATGCTCGGTGTGCAAATGTTCAAGGTGCCTGAGCTGTGGTCTTTTGTCTGGCTCAGCTTTGTAGACCTCTTCTCTGTAGGCTGGCCATGTGCAGTGCCCAGCCAGGAGCACCACTACCCATCTGCATCCCACCAGGTTAGTCTGCTGCCTATGTGCACTGAGCATCGCTGAGCTGTTTCTGAGAGCAAAGCACCGGGGTTTGGAACTGGATGATCTTTAAGGTCCCTTCCAACCCAAACCATTCTGTGATTCTGTGGTTCTAAGACTTGGGCCCTGCTAATCCCTGGTCAAGAGGTGGGAAGGAAAGCTGCACCTGATTTAAAAGAACAAAGATTGGAGTTTGGGTTGTTTTCCAGATTGAAGGGCTTACCAGCCACATCTAATGAGGAGAACGGGTGCTGCTGAGCTGAGTCCAAGACAACAGCTGTTGCTAGTAAAAATAATGATTGTTTTTACTAGGGAAAAACTGCTCACAGGCAGCAGAGAAAGAGTTTTACTTGAGTAGAAACTGCAGGGTCTATCTTCTTATACCCATATGTTAAAAATACATTCTTTAAAGGACAGTGTGTAAACAGCCTTGGTGTTGTCCCCAAGGCCTGACCAACATAAGGGAGTCTACTTCAATTTTTGCATGTATTTGCACCATTATGTAAAAAGCAGCTCGGTTTTGTTTAAAAATATTGAAATACATGTAAAAAACATGAGGCTTATGGACAAGTTTCCGAACGCTACCACCACAATCCCCCCAGGACTAACCATACCTGCACCATGGCAAACTTCTGTGCTGAAAATCCCCAGTAACAGAGCTAATCTGGGATTTTTTTAGGTTTGGAGTTAAGCACCGAGGTTCACTTCTGAAATGCAAAGCTCAGAGATCACATCAGGACACGCGTGCTGGCCTGTACAGTCAGTGTCAGGGGTCCCAGCAGATACAGACTGACATAAGCATGCATCTGACCATCAGATTTTAATTGCAAGCAAAAATAGTCTCTTTTTTTGTGACCTTTTTTTTTCTTTTTCTTCCATGCCATAAAAAGAACGAAGTGCTTCTCCCATCATCTACGTATGGAAAAGGTCTGGTTCTGAAATTGTGCTCTTCCTGCTTGGAAAGAGATGACTGTTTTACAGCTTGCCGGTTTTCAGCATTACTCCCCCAAAACGTGTCGTGAGATGACACATTTCAGGAGAGTAATTTTTTTTCCTGCACTGCAAGGCCGATTTGCATTTCATTTTTTTCGTTTCTGGCCTCTGGTCGCTTCCTGGTACCTCAAAGTTTATTTTTCTGTTACCGTTTTGTATCGTTTTGATATATTTGCTCTGCCAGGATTTCTGTTTGATTCCAGCTGTCATGTTTCTTTGGGATTTTGGTCAGCTACAACATGTAGAGGCCAGAATAAAAGCTGTGTTTGACAGAGGTGTTGAATAGCTACTCGGTGAGCACAGTTTACTGTACACAAAGACATTAGGGAGGAGAAATTTTCTTGTCTTTCGCCTCTTCTTCCTTTGGATCTGGTATTGCAGTGCTGCTTCTTGATGTGAATTTGCTTAAAGACTCATTCTACCATCTCTAATCTGCTGATTCTTCCAACCTCTCATGGGCTCGCTTCCAAACAAAAGGGGTTGTTAAACTTTTTTCCTCATTTTTTATTAATTGTTGCTAAGAAGGTGAAGGGAGTCACAGCCTTTCATCCCTGATGCTTCATTTTTAACTAGTTTGAGCTGATATCACAGGGCAGGGAGTTCCCCAGGTATGTTATGAAGTCACTGCCAAACCCTTTGACTCACTTTTATTCTGCTCTTCAATATTCCCACTTGATGATTGTAACTTTTGCTCGCTTCAGGACCAGCTTCATAAAGACACCAAAAGTCTCTTCTTATAATATTTTGGCTTCTTAACAAGTAGTCATTTGTCTGCTGTAAATCCTTTGGTATATTTCACATTGTTTTCCCTGCGAAGATAATTTTAAGAAAGTTGCAGTATTGCAGATACTGAAAGGTCATGGGAACCTCTTGCTAAGATTAGTCCAACTTCTTCCTATCAATGGCTGTAAGTGGCGTTAGCATTGTAAAAGGAGTACTGTGTGAGCATTAAAAGACATTTTTTTTCCCAAGTACACATTGAAAAGCACTTTTATCCCATGTCTAGGGCTGGGCGCTAACTGGAGCTCTATCACTATGGGCTGATGTTTTCTATTCAGGGGCTCACAGAGAATGCATTGTTCAGAAGGGAGCTGAGCTGCAGAGGTTGGAACAATTTCATAAGCACAAAATTATTGCAAGGTGTCTGTGAGGAGCCTTCAGATGGAAGGAAAACCCTATGATGCAGGCTGTTTAGCAAATGAGCATTACGCTGTACAACTCTAAGAATGGGGAAAATAATTAAAACCCCCCAAAGTTGGTACTTCGCTTTACCCAGTTTGTCATTACCAGGAGCCAGACAGAAAACATCGTGTTGTACACAGACCAAAGAGACTGCCCTGAGTTCGTCCAAGGATGTACTAAAAACCAAACACCTTCCAGTATCCCACTCCCATTAGCAGGTGGCCATGGTGGTGATGCTGTGAAGACATACGCACGTGTTCTTCTAAACCCACAGAGATACCATTCTAATTTGAGACCCTATCCCAAATAGATTTAATTTCTCAAATGTCTGCTTCACTCTTTTCTTTGCAGCATCTGGAGTCTTTACAAAAGGAAGGCTGGAGGCTGGGAGTCCTCATCTCCATGGGCTGCACCTCTCGCTTTGAGGTTTAGAAACACCATGGATTGTCCTTGGCACAGAAACCCTGTGCTGATCAACCCAAACTCTGCCAAGCACCCCTGGCAGATTCTTCCAGTTAAGTGCATCTCTACCAATATTAAGGGTTAAATGTGTTGCTTCATGGCTTTTCTGCTCCCTCCAGGTCTTTGCTGAAATGCCCAGGTTACAGGTATCTCTCATGGTTGCTCAGCCCTTAGCAAAAGGAGGAGAAATCAGCTTGGAAGGACACAGATTTCTGCAGGGGAGGGATTAAAACATCAGACAATTACTGAAAACTCTCCTGTGTAGTGACAACAAATTTCCTGATGCAACTGGAGAAAGACAGAGATGTCCCCTGAGTAAGATTAGGGTTGGCTAGCATAACAGGAATGACAAGATGTGGTTTTGGAGGCTTTTCCTTCTCTGAAAAGGACAGGTTGTGCTTCAGAGAATCCTCCTTGTATTGCTTATGAAGTGTTGCTTCCCACTGAAAGGCTGATTCATGATCATAGGATCCCAGCCTGGTTTGGGTTGAAGGGACCTTAAAGCTCATCCAGCTCCAACCACTGCCCCAGGCAGGGACACCTTCCACTAGAGCAGGTTGTTCCAAGCCCCCGTGTCCAACCTGCCCTTGAACACTGCCAGGGATGGGGCAGCCACAGCTTCTCTGGGCACCCTGTGCCAGTGCCTCAGCACCCTCCCAGGGAAGAGCTTCTGCCTAAGAGCTCATCTCAATCTATTTAATGGTGCAAAGGCTTCTTCAGCAAAGGAAAATTATCCAGTTCCTCCTTGTTTTCACCTCAGTATTCACAATAACTCATATCTGGCTAAAGCACAGTATTAGAGAAACGCGCTGTGTGGACCTGAAGATATCAAGAACTGCAGATCTGCCATCTCCCATGGTGGTTGTTCCATATGATTAATCAAACCATCTCAAAAAGGGTTTGTTCTTAATTTGCAGGCTCCAGTGGCTGGGGGTCCACAAGCACCCATTTATCTTTTCCCCAGTCCAGGCTCTCATGCGCAGTGACTGAGACACCCTTCGACCCTCCTTTTGCTTGAACCAGAGAACCCTTGGACCCCAAGATGCATGGAGTCTGCAGTGAGACCTTCCAGTGGGCAAGGACCTCAGCCTGACCTGCCCATAGCTCAGTGCAATAACTGCAAACACAATCCCAGAGTACAGCAGATAATCACTGGGATCTGCTGGGATCTGTCTGGCTGGGATCTGCCGGCTGGGATCTGCCCGGCTGAGGAGCAGCTCTGTTGGAAGGGACCTGAGGGTTCTGGGGGACACAAAGTCAATAGTAGTGAACAGTGAGCAGCTTGGCAAGGAAAAGATGCTGGGGAACATCAACAAGGGCACCATCAGCAGAGATAAAGATGCCATTGTCCCACTCAATTCTGGTCAGGCCACCCCTGGAATACTGTGTTCAGTTTGGTCCCTGCTACACAAAAAAGATGTGAATGGGCTGGAGAGGGTCCAGAGAAGGGCCACAAAGACCCAAGGCCGAGCAGTGTGTGAAGAAAGCCTGAGAGAGCTGTGTTTATTCAGCCTGGAGAAAAGAAGGCTCAGGAGAGACCATGTCACCGTGTTCCGGTGTTTAAAGGGTGGCTACATAGAAGAGGGAGGGTCCCATGTTACAGGGAGTCCTAAGGAAAAGATGAGGGTGATGGGCACAGGTTACTCCTGGGGAGATTCCAGTCGGACACTAGAGGGAAATTTATCACACTGAGAACAACCAGACATCGGAATAATCTCCCCAGGGTGGATTCCCCAAGTTTTGACACTGTTAGGACTGGGCTGGACAAGATGCTGGGACATCTAGTGTAGGTCATGCTTTGCCTAGATAGGTTGGACCAGATGATCCTTGAGGTCCCTTCAACCTGGTATGATTCTATGATTCAATATGTAAAAGTCTTACCAGCTCAGGTGTCAATTTCATAACCCTTTCCTTAGCTAGCTGGTTATCCTAGAGCAAACCTGCTGGATTAGAGTGCATGCACAGCTCTTCTGCTTCAATTCTGAGCAGTCCTGGCTGCAGGCAGCTCAGGAGAGACCTTCATCCCTCTCTCCCCGACACTGCAGGTCTGGGATGACAGCCATAGCGACAGTTTGGGTCTGTCTGTGCCTCTGCATTTTGGCGAGGAATCCCCTGTGCTCCAGCACCCACAGCTAACCCTGCCATGCTCAGGAGCCAGGTAAGTCCCAGCCCCTCCTCTGTGGGGATGCTGCAGCCGCAACTAGAACTGCGAACCCCCAACAAGGTGGATGAATATGCAGCTGCCTTTGCTTTCTGTCCTTCCTCTTCATGCAGAGACCTGAAAATATTTGTTCATATGTTTTTTCTTCATTTTTAGGGTTTTTTCCTTTTTTTTTTTTTTGGTATTGCTCTCACCTTTTTCAGTATCATTGCGGATGCATCTGCAGTACATCATCAGTTGCAATATCATTGCATCTGCATCGTTTCCAGCTGAAACATTCCCTTTCCCACCACATAGATAACAACTACAACTGCAACTTTCTGTGCAGGTCATTGAAAATGGGATTTGCCTAGAAGGTTTTGCTGGCTAAAGGATCCCCGTCATCCTGTGCAAATGCCCTGCCCTCAGTGATAGCTGCCATCCTGCCAATGTTAATTTTACCCTTAGATTTTATCAGCAGTGTCATGTAGGCGTATTTCAGGAGCATTCATTAAAAAGGTCAATTAGCATTGCAATATTTCCCACCTAAAAAAAAAATCAGAGTTGATTCCAAATTCTTGAGATTCCAAAATCGTGAGAGTCTTTAAAAGGAGCAGAGAGATGATGCTACATGAAGGAAATTGCCTCCTGAGTTGCCCACTCCAGTATCTACAAGTATGTTCTCTACCATCTATGGTATATACGTAACTGGGGATGAGGATGTTTTGTTTATGATGTTTCTTTTGGGTAGTAATTTCTTTTTTTTTTTTCTGGGAAAAATGTGCCAGCCTCTGTAAGTGCTCCTCATTGGGAGTTCAACAGCCTTGTTGGTTTTGAGAGCATGTCAAAGGGCAAGAACAGACAAACTCATGCCAAAACACAAATACAAAAACTCTGGGAAATTCAAGGGCAGTTAGATACAAGGTTCTGGTCTGGGTCCATTCCTAAACTGAAATAGTCCATCTAATGGAAGTGCCACTGCTTTTCTTTGGAAATCCTTCTGCTCCGACACCTCAAAGCCTGGCAGTGTTCAAGGCCAGGTTGGACACCAGGGCTTGGAGCAACCTGCTTTAGTGGAAGGTGTCCCTGCCTGTGGCAGGGGTTGGAACTGGATGAGCTTTGAGGTCCCTTCAACCCAAACCAGGCTGGGGTTCTGTGATTCTATGAGAACACATGTGCAAGACGTGGATGCTCTCACAGGGGTTGTGCTGTTAGTACTAGCATTTTCCATGCTGGATGTCCAGTATTGACAGCAAGATATCTTTTGGCTGAGGCTGATATGAAGTAACAAATCAGAGCAAATGTTTTATTTCTATCTAATATACACTCCCAGTGAAATTAGGAAAACATTTGCAATATGATGTGTATGGCAAAAACATGACCCGTTACAGAGTGGATATAGGATAGTATTCTGAAATGCTAGGTTTTTTCCCCTTCACTTTATGCAGTGGTCAGTTTTGTTTGTCTCATCAGGAACTACTGATGAAACACCACTGGAGCTGATCTGGAGCATTTCTCATAGGTATTTTTTAAATGGGTACCAAGAGGTTAAATAAATTCACTCGTAGTTATCAATAAAACACCTCACATAGGAGCAATGAGCAATCTGGTTTTGTCTTAAGCTTTTGTGTCATTCCTTTTTGAGACTGGTGAGAGGGGAAGATAATTCCTATGGTAAACATAGGAGATGGGATGGGGTGGGATGTCTAGAGTGGATGAGAGAACTATGGTAAAATTGAGAGATTTTCCAGCCATGATGGCAAATTGACAGTTTTTGATTAAGAGGCTGATATTATAAATCAATGGTTATACTTAATCTGTTAAAGTTACCATAGGATTCTAGGACAATCTTGCTTAAGCATCTGCTCACTACCTTAGAGAGATGCATAGAGAACAGGTAGGGAAAAGCCAGCTCCAAGACACAGGCATAGTCCAGCTTGTGCAATCAGCTCCTCCCAGGGTAGCTCCTGGTCTTTGCTGGCAGCAAGGGTGGTTTGGGATCTACAAATCCCAATGAACCCTGCAATAGTGGTGTAAATTCTGGTTTGGTTGAGGGGCACCTGAATCACCGCGTTCCCAGTGTGGCTGTGGCCCTTCTGGTTAACAATGCAGCCTCTCGTTTCAGCCTGGCTGTTGAAGTCTAAAGTCAGTATTCCCCAGATATTAAAGCTACATTTGCTTTTAATAAGACCTAAGGAGCGAATGGGGTCCTTGCAGCTCCCACATGGCTGTGCAACATCATTCCTGAATGCCCTGTGCAGAACCCAGGGCTTACGTCAGTCCTACGGAGCCTAGCAAACGCCAAGTGGACATCAGTGTTTAAGGCTGTGGCATAGTCAAGGGATGTGAAATATGCTGGTCCTCACCAAACAGGATGTCAACTAGCAGAGGGTTTATCTTTCATCTTCTCCCAAATACATCCTGTTATTTCATTGCTGTGCAGATCTTTCAATCTAAGTGTCACATGGTTGAATACTTTGAGTGCTCCCAGGATGTGGAGGCTGGGTCCACGTTTGCAAGGTCAGAGCACTTCTTCAATGCGCCTTCCAGCTGGGTTTGAGCTGGGTGGCTTCAGGTTTGTACACCATCCCTTTTGGGAACCAAACCAAAGGAGCGGACACTTTTCAGAGATTGACCCCAAAAGCATGTTCCCAAGTCAAAAAGAAGCTCTGACATGGACCAAGGACCAAGCTCTGATTTATGGACATAGAACAAACATGGGTGCTGTGGTTGCCCACAGGTACTCGTCCTCCCCCTCGCTCAGGATACCCATCTCTGCTGCACGGGTGGTTAAGCTCCTGCGGAGCAGCTGCTCAACAGCTGCAGGTTACACTTCACATATGAAAGAAACCCCAAATCTGTGTGAAATTTCCAGTGGTTTAACAGCTGTCGCTTGAGCCAGGCTGTCTGTGTCACGTATACGGGGACACTGGAGGGGAGAGAGGCAGGACAGACAGCTGGGAGCAGTAATTTCTCCAGCCGCATAGTTTTAATCTGCTTTTGCTCATTTCAGAGCCTTCTGAGTGAAAATTTGAGAATGGAGAAGCCTTTGGATTTACTTCCCTCCCTTTTCTCACCCCCCACCCCACGGCTGCAGTGAGTCTAGTGTGAGCCGAACTCTGTCATTAAGGGATTTATTTCTAGAGAGACTTCTTGGTGGGATTCATTGCAATGTGTTTCAAATATCCGAGCAAGTCAAATGATCTTTCTTGTGAATGGAGAGGAGCAAGCATCCAGGGATGGTCAATTCAGCTGATTCAACTATTGGTTTTAGAGAAATACGATTTGAATTCTGAAGACAGGAGGCTTCTCTGACTCTAAAATGCCTTTTTTTGACTGCAGTGCTGGGGGTAGATCCCAGTGTGTGCTGGATCTTCTGGGAAGGGGAAGGAATTATGGAGAGATGAGAAATTTTGGAAGGAGAAATGTCACTAAAGATCAGGAAATTAGTTGTGTACTGTGAGAAAACCATAAAGAGTGATTTGCCAAAGGATCTGGAGGGTGTTTAAAATACCTATGTATTAATAATCTGTCGTATGACCAACTGAGTAACCTTGTTTGCCTGTGGAAAAGGAGAGTTTTATGCCCAGGACACAGTGGGGAAAAGTCTGGGTCACCAGGAGGGCTTCATTTACCTCAGTCAGCAATTAAGTGCAGGATAAAATCTGTGGTATCGCTGGGATTTATTCTAAAAACACCTGGTTCAAACCCTTGTTTTTATTTCCTGACATTTTGTGTTCTGTCTGCATTTATAAAAATAAAATGACCCATTAATTCTTAATCAAAACCAGCCCTTAATTCTGTTTTTACTGAAACTGTACTTATGCCAGGAATCCCTTGTTTGCTCTTACATGTGAATTCAGGTTAACCAAAAAGTGACGTGATTTAAGCTGTAGGAAGTACTGCTGTCAGCAGAGGTGATGCTGCAAAGTTCAAGCCCACACAGCACATGCTGAGGAGGTCATGTATTCCCAACACTACATGGCTGTATTTTGGCTGGTATTTCCCACCTTTGTTGCTTGCCCGATGAGTTTCCTGTAATGTACCATCAGCGTCTGTTCAGATAATAACTGCATTGGGGAATTATGTCTCGCTGGAACAGGGGCTCCTGCAATGAGGCAACAGACAGGTCACTTCTCTCTTGGTCTTAGTTGCTCTGGTTGAAATCGTAACTTGAAGTGCAGTTTGAGTGCAAGGTCAAAATGCTTTGGATCTTAGTAACGCCCCAAAAAATCAGCCATGCAGGGTGCTGTTCCTAAACCCTGAACGTCCCTGCATATCTAATGCTCCACAGGGATGGGACATCAGGAATGGAAAGCCAGATGGGAGACCTTGAGCTGAATGTTATGCAGGGGAAGCCCCACATCTCCTGTGGGTTTCTCAGGAGCTTGAACACCCCCAAATGCTCCATGAGCAGCACAAACTGGAGTTTTCTGTTAGTGGCACCGGGCTGCAAGCTGCAGGGCTCATGTCCAAGGATGGTTGGAGGAGGCTGGGAAAACTGGAGGCCCCAGGCTTTGGGATGAGGGATATGGGCCAGACCCCAGCAGCTGTTGGGATGAGACCATGAACACACCCCCCATGGAAAGGAGAGCAGACAATAGGGCTGGTCCTACTGGGTTGAGGCAGAGCTGGGAAGGGCACCTGCTTTTCCCTTCCCCATCCCCTGCAAGGGCTCCGGCATGCCAAAATAGAATCATAGAATCATAGAATCAGCTTGGTTGGAAAAGACCTTCAAGAAGATCCAATCCAACCATTCCAAGCCCTGACAAGGCCACCACTCACCCCTGGCACTGAGGCCTCGGCTACCCGGGCTGTGAACACTTGCAGGGACGGTGACTCCAGCCCTGCCCTGGGCAGCCTGTTCCAATGCCTGAGCACCCTCTGGGCAAGGAATTGTTCCTCAGCTCCATCTGAACCTGCCCTGGTGCAGCTTGAGGCCGTTTCCTCTTGTCCCATCCCTTGTTCCTTGGGAGCAGAGACCAGCCCCCTCCTGGCTCCATCCTCCTGTCAGGCAGTTGCAGAGAGCGATAAGGTCCCCCTGAGCCTTCTCTTCTCTAGACTAAAATCCTCTCCTTGGCACAACAGCGTAGAAAAGACATGCCCCATGATGTCCACTGCTTCCACGGCACTGTTACCCTCACTGTCCCACCGGGGAGCTCTAGGGGTACAGGACACCCCATCTCTGAGATGGGTCTTGTCCAGGGAAACAAGGTGTGATGCCACCAGGCATGCAGGGGCAGGCAAGGTGACATAGGGTGAGTTATCCTTGCGTGGCACAGAGTCTGGACCCTGCCAGAAAATTCAAAGCAGAAAATGCCAGGGTTGGATGTGCGATGGTTTGGTTTTGTTGTCTTGTTTTAAACAGCCCCTGTGAACAACTGTTGTGCGTAAGAGGCGGGAAGGAGGGGTTGCCATGGCAAAATGGGATTTGTTGGGAATGAATAGCTTTCTTTTTCTCCCCTGAAATGAATGGGTTGCTAAGACCTCCCTGTGTACGAAGATTGTAGGTGCTACGCTTGGTGGAAGAGACACTGAACAATATCCCCCCCAGCCCTACGTTATCCACAGGCCTCTTAATACAGCTCAATGTTATTACACAGAAAAAAAGTGATCTCAAGTGTAGATTGAGAGAGACAAAATGTTCCCAGTGGGATCTATCTGTGCCTCTTCCCCAGTCGGTTCCAACAACAGGGATTAGCGGCAATGTTTGCACTGACTGTAACTAGGACATAAAGACCATGGTTCATTTCTTCCCATTCAGCTAATTCTTTACATTGCAGACACTACAGGATCCATTTATGGTTTGTTCTTTTCTTTCTTTCTTTTTTTTCCCTTCTTTTGTGACAGTAGGTTGGGGTAGGAGGGGGTGAGGGGGAGAAATCTGCTGAGGAAACTGTTGGCATCTCCAAAGAAAAGTGTCTTTTCAAACCCTTGCCCTGCAGCCCACAGCCCTCCTCTGCCGGGGATGAAAGAAGCCGCAGTCCACATCTGATGCAAAGACATTCAAAGGCAACATTGCTTTTAGATGAAGGCCACAACATATTCACCAAGGAGGGCAACTTTTAAGAAATAAAGTGATTTAAGGTGGCAGATTTGACTTCCCATATCAGGCTCTGTGGGTTTTTTTTCAGCTAATGGCAGTGCTTGCTCTCAGCCATCTCTCATTCCCGACAGGTACCCACCTCTAAAGCAAACTACAGCACCTACTTTAGGTATGTTTTTCTTCTGGGAGAGCTTCGGGATGCAGGGTTTGGCCATGTGGGGAGGGTTTGGCCAGGAGTCAAGGTTAAAAGTTTTTGCCAGCGATGTAATTCCTAATACGCATCAACTGACAATGTTCATGTTTTACTCCCATTTGGAAGAAAGACTCTCCAGCAGCTGCAAACACAGCTGTGGGACACAGGATTTGTGCAAAGGGCCTTGGTATGGTGGAGCACAGTCGTGCCACAAGCTCAGCCTATCTAGGGAAAGTTCAGTGAGTCAATGTCATCTGGAGCATCTTCATGTTGGTCCTGAACTCACTTCATCCCTCTTCTGGGGCATGGGGATGAGAGAAGAGATGGTTAATATTGCCCAAATACCTTCTGGCTGACCCAAGAACATGCTTTATCTGCTCCAAAGCCAGGCATCAATCTTGCATTAACAGACAAGTCCTGCTGACTCACAGTGGATTCAGGGGAGGTTATGTGGTGAGAATGAAGGATTGTGAGGTGAAGGAAGAACTCATAAATCTTTCTGAGGTGGAGACCAGGAAGGGCTGAGTGTCATAGGCAGTACTAGGACATGGTAACCCATCTCTGCCTCTTAATCTCTCATTTCTGACTGCTAGAAGTCAAATAGTGCAGAAATAAGAGCTGCAGAGTTCTTTAGGGCTTCAAAATGTCAATTGTGTTTGGTTATTTCCTTATTTAATTTCAAACTTCCGACTCTGGAGAGGAAACGTGTGCAGTGTGGACACACCTCTTGTCTGAAATATGGTCATTATACCTCCAGGCCATAGTCCATGCAAGGATTAACCTGGATTTGTGCACAGACAAGGGAGAGGAAAAACAGTCTAAAACTGCACTGCATTTTGGGTGACCCCCACTAATGTGCCCCAAATGTGTGTGATGATATATCTACTACCTCTCACCGCTGTTCTTGGCACTGGGAGAGAGAGCAGATGAATCTGAGCTGTCCTTGGGGGGAGCACAGCCTTGCCAAGCACTTCAACACCTGCTTCGGAGAACAACAGTGCATGTGCTCAGAGTGGAGGATGGCACCTGAGTACGTTTTTCTGCAGCACTAAGCAATATCCTACGAATGGGCAAGTGCTGATATGTGTTACGCATTCCCAGGCAAAGGGGAGGTATGACTGGTACCTTCGAGAAAGTCACCTTTCTGGCATCTCAGCTCCTCTTGCAAAGGATATCTGGTCCAGACCTCCCAGGCTATCAGTGTTGAGACTGATAGACAACCTGTGTTCCCTGTTGGCTTGTAGAGATAAAAACAGGACTTCCACAGGGTCCTATCTGAAACGCACTCTTCTCATTCAAATGTGCCAAACTGAAGAGAGGGTACTAATGGAAAGCAGAAAATAGCTGAGGGTAAGATTAGAGAAGTCTGGGGGAGGCTAAGAAGGCAGATTTCCTGTAGTGGTCCTGATCCATCATCCTGGTGAGGATTTCCATCCTGGGCAGTTACTAAGAAGGTTGGATGGGGCTTGAAGCAACTTGCTCTAGTGGAAGGTGTCCCTGCCTGTGGCAGGGGGTTGGAACTGAATGAGCTTTAAGGTTACTTCCAACCCAAACCAGTCTGGGATTCTATGACACAGTGGGTGGGATTTAGACCCAGATTATCAGTGCTCAGATGTAGATGTGCACTGGTGTCTCCCTGTGTCATCAGTGTATGGGTTCCCACCTGCTGACAGAAATCTAACCATATGGTCAAGCAGCCAGCGGATGGCCCATGGCTGCTTTAGGTGAGCAAAGTGTTCTCCAGCCTTCATCACCTGCATCAGTCAGTTCTCAGATGAAGCTGGGGGAGCTCAGATGTTTAGCACACATGCAGACACCTCCATTCAGGCATCTCTCATCTTGTTCCTGCTCACAATGACACTTTTTTTTCCTGATGACATACCATAAAATACAGAGGACTCTTGATCTGCTCATCCCAGGAATAGCTATAGGGACTGCTCACCAAAGCCACATGATGTTAATATCGTGGCTGTCCTTACGAGTTTTCCTACTAGGGTGGGATGTGGTTTTAGTAGGTCAAAGGATGCTGTTTTTCAAAATAAAGGCATATTGGAGATTTTAGAGAACGCATGCTCATACTGATACGTCCATTTGATGTTAATTAGTAAGGACAGGGAAAATACATTGTCAGATTCAGAGCTCTGTGTTAGCCCATCCATCTCAGTTCTGAGCTGGATGAATGATTTATATCTTTAAGCCTAAAGAACCTGGAAACAGACCTGTATTTTCTTCCCATGGGAATACCACTGACTCCACTTGTTCTAGCTTTTTTAAAGTCTGAAACAAAGATGATTTTAATTCATTACTGTCAAAAGTGAATGATGCTCTGACTCTGTAAAAATGCAGCATAGTTCTAAAATTAGTGTCATCCTGTTTCAACTTCTTCCCGGTCTCTTTGTGTAAGCAAAGAAATCAAACTTGTGTGCTTCTCCAGAACAGAAATCGTTCATATTTGAATTAATTTAAAGCGAGTTCACACCATAGTAAGTGTGGACTGAATCATGTAAAAAGTACATGCTTTGACATTAGGAAATGTTCTGAACATCCAGATGCTCTTCAGAGATGCACTGAAGATCAAAAGCCTCTTAGATTTTCTGTTGCAAAAGCACTGAACATCATACCATGTTGTGTAAGGAAAGAAGTTAAATATACAGGACACAAAGCAACTCCTTTACTCATTTCAGTCATCATGAGACTTTACCTATGGCAGAGGTGAAGCATGGCTTTCTGTACTACCTGTTCTGGTTTTGGCTGGAGGGATGGACTCAAAAATCCATTCTGACCTGTTTTAAATTTTTTATGGAGATTCTTTGGAGTTTTTTGATGAAAATCACCTAATAGCCACAGGAAGCCAGCTAGCAGTTAGTTCCAGGTGGATTACTTCAGTTATCAATTAACTTGAAGGAGTTAGAGTTTTCTCTTTCACCCAGGAGCTAAATCTCTTCATCATTCAGTTTATATAATGATGGCTCAGAGCCTGGAGCAATTAATTACCTGTATGTTTCCTCCTGTGGCAGGAAGAACACCAGTTGCTGGTACTCTCTTAACAAACATGTATCAGGACAGTCTCAGCAGCCCATAAATCACTGCTGGTTTCCACATCTGAAGCTACACAGCCATGAAAATCAGTCTTATCCTGGTATAAAGTAGATCCCCTCTCCCTTCAGGTCAGTCTGTCTGCAGGTGTCCTTTGTCACTGAGAACATCTTCAGAATTAGCACCAGAAGATGCAACTCAGCTGTAAGGAGAAATACTGGTGGGCTGTTTCTGAATGCATCTGCAATTAATTACCTGCCAAGCCAGGAGCATTTCTCTCTGCCAGCAGAAGATGTGTAGCTTTGTTTCAGACACCCAAATGTAATTAAAAAGCTCAGGAAGAAACCTTGCTGAATATGTGGCAAGTCCCTGTGCACAGGAGCATCACTGAGCTCACCCAGCCCAGGGTGATGTGTTCATCCCAAGTTCGGGTACACGGGTGGATACTGGGAGGTGACAATAACCCTGCAGTAAAACTACTGCCCAAATTAAACAGCTTTGCATTGTTTTCTGCACAGATGGTTTCTCAGGTGGCTTTGGCCACAAGGACAAGCGCTCTTGCTGCTGGCAAAGGGTGCAATCACCCCTGCTGCTAATTATCCCATCAGCTGGGAGAGGTAATAAGATGGGTTGGCCTCCCCCCCAACTTTATGAGAAGCTGGGTGGTGAGGTTGAAGCAATATTGGGATGGCAGGAGGATGATGGGTGGTGAAGCACAGTGTCTTTGAACTACACAGTGGCTTAGAGGATGGACCATCAGCTTTGTTTCCAGCTAAAATCTTTGCTTCAAAAAAAGTGAAGTGTTTTATTTGTCTGATTTTCTTCATTAGCACTTGCTGTTTCTGTTGGGGGTCATTATTTGGAAAGGGCAGGGAGGACGATGTGCTGGTGTGAGTGGGTGTGCCAACAGCAGTGTGAATGTTTGCTCATTTAGCTGTGGCGGGGTGCTCTCCTGTTCCTGTCATGCAAGCATGCTGCTGAATGTTAGCTTTGTGTAGTTAAGGATGCCATATCTTTAGCTCTGGTAATTAGGTCTTCTGTATTTCATCTGGTTCTGACAGTCTGCGGCTGTAAATCAGAGAATAGAGATACTGCTGTATTTTTCCAGGTTTTAGGGATTTTGGTGTGGTTTACCTTGGCAAATGAACTAGGATGTTTATCTTCCCAGAGATGTTATTCTACTCACTTACTAGACTTATTTGAGAAATGTTTCCTCGCTGAAAGTCTAATATAACTGTTGGAATGGTAATGGAGTTTAAAAGTATAGTGTTTGGAAAACAAGTTTTCATGCATTATTCATATCCTGGCTTAATTTTTTTGTTTACCCATTCTATTATAATAACTTTTCAATTTTATGTATCTACATATTGTTATCCTCAGAGAATAGAGTATAAGTGTGTATCTTGTATGGAGTATGGAAGAACTACTTGGAAAAATAAGGGTAGTTCTTAATTTTAGATAAATTTTTGGAAAAAATATTTTTTATTAACATAGCATGAACACTTCTACTCTTTGAGCATATGGTTCATTTGTTAAAGTTTCCCTTTATCGTTTAACATCACACTTATTGCCAGTTTAAATATATTGAGAATACATAATGAATATCTTCAATTTTGCAATCAGTTCTTGAAATTATGTACAAGTGCTGTTAAATGAACATCTGTTTGAAGCTCAGTTTTAATAATATTCCTTAGATGGAGAAATCCATCATATTATGTATTTACAAAAGCAGAATTCTCCCTTCACTGGGATAGTGAATGAAGACATCAAATTCCAGAATTTCTGGAACTGAAGAGCTGGGATTTTTTTTAAGATATAAAGATTAGATCATTTCCTCATTCAGGGACCCAGAAGTGCTGCATGTTGACATGCAGACCTCTGCATACAAATAGTCTATCCCTGGGTATTTGGGAAGTTAAGGCACACCCTTACGTGCAATCCTTTGCATGTTTTTCCTGTTTCACAGCATTGTGTTATTGGATACAAATTCTATTTACAATAAAATAATCTTTGATCTGTTCTCTATTGTGAAGGTGAGCAGTGTCTCACTGTCTCACTTGGCTGATGAAGGAGGAAATTTAGTCATCCCGCCTCTCTCCATAGCTGCTGGAGCAAGACAGCTTCAGGAAGCAATCAACCCAACCGTGTTGGGCTTTTTTTGTTTCTGTCGGGCTTTTTTTATGCCAGGACAATCTTCTCAAAGCCATTTGCCTCTTCGTCTCCTTACACATCGCTTCTTATGTTGAGTGGAAATGCTCATCTCCTACTGCCTATAGATGAGATGCTTCCTATGGTGATGGCTGGCGTGAGACAAAACACCATTTCCCACCCGTGTCCTCTCCAGACCACAGCACTTAGATTGGCGTTTTCTTGTTGTTTTAATACAATTTAATAGAATAAGTTGTGCACAAACATGCGCTGAGACTGAACAGTGCTGTTCAGGTCAGTGGATGCTGGCTAGTGAGCTTGTTGTGGGTCAGGTTTCCTCCAGCACACTGCCTGATCATGCAAGGATTTCCATGGGGATGGAGAAGGTTGTGTGACTTGTCATATGAGTGAGAGGGAGGAAAGGAAGGTGGACAGACCCAAAAAACCTGTGATTTTCTTCATTAAGTTCTATTTGAAGAGGTGTGTTCTGCCTCCATGTTTGGGCAGAAGCAGGAATTCACTAGGTCTATCTCCTTCTGGTGTTTGGAAAGTCTTTCTTTGGGGCCTTTTGGGGCTGGGGAGGGGAGGCTACCTTGTATGTTGGTTTTCAATCCCCAGTGTGAAATCAAACTTTCCTATACAAGAGTGTTTTCCCTTTGCATCTTCCTTCAAGGGCATGTGGCTGGTGTAGACCAAGGGCCAAGGAGAAGAAAGAAGGATGGGCACGGAGTACCAGGGTGGGTTGGGAGCAGGGCATGAGAGCAATGCAGTCCTCTCACTGGTGGATGCACACTGGCTTCTCGGAGCACAAGGGAGACTTCAGAGCTCCTAGGCCTCCTCCTGGGCTGATTAGTCCAAATTCCTTTGGGATGAAGGTCCTTGAGAAGTCCCTCCTCTCCAGTCTATTAGCAAAACTGTTTGGAAGGAGATTTGGCTGCAGAGCAGGGCTGCTAATAGCAAAATGAGAATAATTCTTCACCTTGAGCAAAATTCCTAACTGGGAGTGACATGGTGATGCTCTGACAAGCAGGGTGATAACCTGGGGCATGGTGGGAGACAGAAAACAGCCAGGAATGAGAGGGTGTCAGGATAGCCTCTCAGAAAACACAGCTTAGTTTGTTTTGGGGTTTTTTTGAACAGCTTAACTTACAATGAGTGAAAACACTTGTGGTTTCCTGTTTTCATTATTTGGCTTTTTTTTAGTATACAGCAGGGATGTCTTTTAGAAGCAGAGTCAAGTCTCCAGGCCCACTTTAGCAGGTTTGGTGCTACCACATAGAGTAGCATGGGCACCCAGGGGCTCCACTGAAGGGGTCTGCATCCTGCTAAAGAGAGTGCAGCTCTGTATGGCAAAGGAGAGGACAAAGAAAGCTGGTGTGAGGCTCATTTTGCCACAGAGTCAAATAAAATCTGTCTGCTAGCCCATTTTTATTGTTGATACCCCAAGCTCCATAGCTGGAGACTGTTGCTTATTTATAATGCTGCATAAAGCACTGAGAAATGGAGTAGACAAAACAGGAAGCAAAAGAGCTTCACAAATACAAGTATTTGTGATTCACAAGTATTAAGAAATGTCTAAGTGCTGGAGATACTTACAGAATGATGGTGCTTTCCCCAGGAGCTGAGATGGGGATAAAAAAAACCAAGGATCATGCACTGGGCCACCTCCTTGGCTGCTTTTCCCACAAGTGACTATGCAGGAGGAAATCAATCCTATGTTTTTCCCCCCTGAGTTATACCCAGTATTGATACAACCATGCAAAATATGGTGGATATTTGCATCTTGCTTGTGTTAGAAGGCTGAAATTTCCTAGAATTAGCAGCTGTCTGCCAGCCCGAGTGCACGAGGGAGAGGGTGTTGCTCTGAACTGACCATCTGTACAAACTTCGCAGGAGCTGAGGGGAGAAGAACAATGTTGTGGTGCATTCTTGGCTCCAGGGTTGGGCTAGCAGAGCGTATCTGTGTCCAGGATTTAAGAGAAATGTCACCATGAGAAAACATAGGCAAAAAGAGTTGCTGCACTTGGAGAAGGGCCCCTACTCCTGCAGCCTGTGCCATGCAGCTGAAAACACGGGAGAAGTCTTACAGATGGAGTAATACCTGTCGCTGCCCCGCTGGGTTCAGCCCAAGTGTCACCACTGCTTCAGGCAGATGCTGTGTTATGTCCTCAGAGCCTGTAAAGGCCAGGAGTGTGCTGGTCTCCTGCTCGCTTCCCCCCATCATCTGTCAAACTCTTCCCCAAACGCCTTCTCGCATTGCAGTGACATCACAACGTGCTGTAAGTGACCTTCTTCCCTAAACATTCAGAGATAAACTTAGCTTTTAAGTTCTTTTTCTCTAACCAGGAAAGCTTCTTCATTTTATGAGCAATGTGAGTGAACCCTGAAAGTCAGCACCGATGAGTGGACTTCTGACATGTTTCCTGGAAAGTTTGTTAATTTATAGTGCAAGATTTCTTTCAGGAAAGACAAAAATATTCCCATAGTATAAACCTTTGGGAAGCACTCGTTGCTGTAAGTGCTGATAGAGCTGCGCTACACCAGTTTACATTCTGCAGATGGCTGATTTATGGTGGTGGCAAGTTGGTGGTTTTTCTTCCCCTCCTAGATGCAAGGTAATTTCCTGAGCAAGTCTGAGGTTGAGTATTTGTCACGTGTATCCTGCAAGAAACTAATTTTGTTTAAAGGTATCTCAGAAATGAGAAAATTGAATGCCCTTCAGTACGCAATGGGTACCAAGTTGTGTTTGCAGTGAGCAGAAACTCTCCCCAGGCTGTGGATGAGATGTTGAGGAGAAAGGGTGTCTCCCTCCCAGTTTCTCTGAGCAAAGGACCAGTATTACAGAAACACTTCACCAAAATATGATGGGCTTAATAATTAAGGGCCTTACACAAATATTTAGCTCCTAACATAAAGCTGCTCCTGTGGAAGCAGAGGTGTGCAAGCAGCGCTTGATGAGAAAAGCCACTGACGTTTGGTCTGTAAAGGTTTTATGAACAACCAGTGTAGTTCCCTGTAGCAGTGTGCAGCTGAACGCACTCGAGAATGTTTTTATTTATCTATTCTACTGCTCAGCAACAGTAAACACTGCCTCTTCTTCGCTAAAAATCGCTCATCCATGTTTATATCCATAATAACATGTCAGTTTCTGGCACAAATGTTCCTTGAAAATTTCATCCACTTGAAGTGCCACAGAGGGATGAAAAGGATTTGGGGATGTATCTGAAGGCCCAGCTTCAGAATGCGCAATCTCCCTAGGTGAGGGAGGTGAGTGTCCACGGGTCTGCTTGCTGGTAACCTATTTGTTGGGGTTACCCTTGTCATTTTGCAAGTAGCCTCCAAACTCCTGCCACCAAAAGGATGTAGGATACCATTTTATGATTCTATATGGAAAGAGTTTAATAGCACGTTTCATCCTGTGCGAGGGATCTACCAGGAACATTTATATCTGCACCTTAATAGAGGATTGCAGCAGCTGGGATGGGAACAAAAGAGTTTTGATGCCACATCTTACCTTCCAGGAAATACTTTCCCCACAAAAGTCAGGAAAAAAACCTCAATAAAAACAGCTTATCTTTTCCGATAGAGGGTGACTAAACAGAGCTTTTCAGTGCTATCCTGTTTTATGGTTTCTTTCTGTGCTGCTGCTTTCCCTCTTTTTGTGTGCACCGTTCTATGGTTAGATTATTAGCTGAATTTAAATGTCCACCTGGCTGAGATCCTTAATTCTGAGTCAGTGGCACTTCCCTGCTGTGCACAGGCGACTGCATGTGGCTGCTCGTCTCTAAGCAGAAGCTCTGTAGGTATTTTCAGCTTTTCTAAGGAACTGAAATGTAAAAAGCTCTCTGTCACTGTCAGCAAATGACGACAGGAACAACTGAGAGGTGGGAAGGAGAAACAAAATGTGTTTTTCTTTCCCTGAAAGACAAATTCTGGGAAATAGAACAAGAGATAGATTGCAAGTTAAAAACTCCAAATAACTCCCCAGAACAGGCTCCTTCTAAGATTCTCCCTCTCCACCTGAAATGTGGGTTTAAACAATAAAACCTACACATCTCCACCAGCACAGGGAGAATATTCCTGGCCAGCTATGCCCACCAGCTTTCTTGTAATATGCATTATTTTGGCTTCTTTTAGGTACGAGCTGCATGCAGATTACAGGGACAGCTGTGAACAGTTGATACTGGGACTAAAGCTGGTATAAATTGGAAGTGTGCCTTGTCCACAGCTTTAGAGATGTAGTACTGCAAATGTCTAACACAGGGAGGACCACAAGTCCATGGTCACCTTTACTTAAAAACAAAAAACCTCAACCCTCCACCACCAAAAACCAAACAACAAAACCCTTCCCTGTGTGCAGCTGATGATGCTTCACTCACTGCTTAACTCATGTGGGCACGATGCTCGAAGGCACACTATGATGTGACCAGTACAAGAACTGAACATTTTTTCAGGAATATCTTAAAAACAAAATGTTCTGAAAAAGACTAATTCTCCAAAATTGTTGACCTTGATTGGGGAAACAAAAGAGGCCATGAAAAATGCAAACATTAGTGTAGATAAGCTACTCCTTGGAGAAGACACATCTGGGAACAGAGCAGTTTCACAGTGGACTCCCCTTATGTACTTGTGGAGAACCTCTCTGCAGAGAGCCAGAGGAGGTCTTTGGGAGTGTCCATCCCTCCCTAAGAAAAAGGATAAGCATGAGATAAATCATCTTCTGAAGTGCCCGTTATCCCCAATAACTATAAGAAAACCTTTTGCTGAGACTTGAATATCAAACTTTCAGCCGCTGAAGAGTGCAGAGGAGCCTTGTGTGCTTGAGCTGGATGCTCCAGCTGTCCCTTCTCTCTGTGCTCCTCTAGGTCTATTGGGGTATCTTTGTTCTTGCTTTGGTTGTACCTGAAAAAACTGGGCAAGTGCAGATCCTTCTCCTTTAACAGGCTCTGCTTGGGGAGCGTGTGCTGCAGTTGCTGCCTGGATACTTTTGTGGCTCAGATTTCAAGCCCTTTGTCTGCTCTGAATCATATTGTTCTTTTATTCATGCACTCTACCTCATAAGAGACATCCTCATCAGGTTTTTGGCAGTGCATCTTGTGGGCACTATGACTTGCTTGGTGTTTTCTGTGTTGTTTTAACTCCTGCACCAAAGAGTCAAGAAGCATTTGGCTGGTTGGAGCAGGGTGGTGTGAGCTCTGCACACTTTATGGATGATCCTGCAAGTGATGTATGGTGTCAGAGCTATAGGCTAAGAGTAATTAGAGTTCATGAATTACTATGATGTGTTGAGAAGACAGGAAGGAGAGAGGTCAGTTTAATTTTACTCTGTGAGTATGAGTTATTTTGTAATCTTCCTGTCACAACTAGGAATTGAATCTGGATAAAGCCTATTAATTCAGATTTTGCAAGCTCGGGAGGAACAGATCCCTCAGTGCCTTCCAGCCATTTACCCTGAGTGGTCTCCAGCTCTTCTGAAGACACCTCTGTGGTGTTTTACACCTTACTGCATCGTGAAGCATCTCCACCTCCACACTGAGACGTGCTTAAAGGTCTCTTCTGCAAGTGGGAGTCTTGACTTGTGTGGCCAATCTGTGTATCATCTTTTTCTCTTCCAAACACGTAATTGTGTGAGTAACTGGCCAGCCTGTAGCCATGCTGAGCTGAACGCTGGTCCCCTGTAGTCATGGCAAAAGATGGTCATGGTGACTATGTTCTTGGGGTGGGAGCAGAGGACACTTCTTTCTGACTCAGCCCTGGTCAGGAAGTCACTGGGACATTTCCATGGTTTTGTCAAAGCATGACAATAACCTGTAACCTCCCTTACGTGGCCAACTGAGTAATTTGGTTAAATAGTCCAGAATTTCCTCCTGCTGTTTTGGCTGGAATATGGGATTTTCCTGCCCCAGCCTTCTGTTAAACAGGTGCTTTCTATCATCTGGAAATAGCTGCATTTCAGCACAGGGATCAAGTAGATTTCACGGAGAGGCTGAGAATTGCTTTCAAGCTTGGCTTGTGTGACATGAAAAGCCGGCTCTACATGTAATAGGCACTAATATTATTAAAACGCATTTCAGGGTGGGCACTCTGACAGAAAAATACCACTTTATCACAAATGCAAAAGAGAAGGGTGGGGATTCTATTTTTTTTCTTTTCCCCAGTTTTGGGGGGGATTTTAACTCTTTTGTTATTGTTCCAAATCGTGGTGCATTTGGCCTAAACCACAGTAATAAAAAACTATCTCATGGATGGAGCAGACCGGTAAGCCCATAACCACGCTTTGTGGATAAGAGAGAACAAAACCCCTTTGCATTTCAGCATGTCGGAGGAACAGGCTGCGCTCCCTCCCTCGCACTGGAGTCAAGTCAAAGCAGGAATCTTGGCTGTGAGTGAAAACGGGATGCCAAGAGATTATTTTTTTTTTGTTGTTTTTCATTGATTTACGACTCCACCTGCAAAATATTCCCAAACTTACATCTATGTTTTTCCAGCGCTGTCCTGATACAATGAGATAGTGCCATGATTCCCAGAAAGTCTGGACTTGCGATGTGTCCACCCCCTCTCTTTTGCTCTCTCCTCATTTTTCACAAAAATGGGGAAAAGTAAAAGCCTATTCAGGATAAGGATAGTGTTCTCCATAGTGCCAGGGAGAAGGGTCTTAAATGACAAGACTCTTAATTCCTCCATTTAGCCCCTATTATTTTCTTTCCTTTGCACTGGCTCGGCCATGGCAGCATCCCTGGAAGCCTTGAGGAACACACTGGGTGAATGCACAATGAGGGAAGTGCATTGCTCCCAGAGTTACGTGGGCTCATGGCACATCTCAGTTGACATCATGCAATAACAGCCACAAATCCTTCACCTCCTCTGTATCACACCAGCGTGTTCAAAGGATTTAATTAACTATGAAGGTAGTATTTCTTCATGCGTATCAGTTTGATGACATTTTGAGGTACTTTTGTCTGGTGCTGCAGTTTCCCAAACACACCTTCTCACGTTTTGTAATTGTGGTCTCTGAAAGATCCCCAGTGACTACAGAAACTGGGCACACGCACAAAACAAATGGAAGCAGGGAATCCTTTCTTCCTCTCTCAGCTGCTGAGACTTTCCCTTCTCCCAGCTGCGTTCCTTTCCTGAAAACTAAAAGGCTCCTCGAAGCTGATGTCAGTTGTACTGTATTTTGTGCAACGATCCAAAAATGTAAAAGGCTGCTGATATCACATGGTTGCAGTAGTACATTTTCAAATGCAAGTAACTTGGCTGCCCAAAGGCTGATATGTTGAACACAACCATCAAGAGCAAAGAAATCTGTAAGTGGACTTATACATAACCCTATGCTTTCTATTATTTTGACTACTCCAGATTTTCGTGACTCGAGCCATAGACTTAAACTAATTTGCTGGAAGGGAGGAGATTGAGATGAGCTCTGAGGCAGAAGCTCTTCCCTGTGAGGGTGCTGAGGCGCTGGCACAGGGTGCCCAGAGAAGCTGTGGCTGCCCCATCCCTGGCAGTGTTCAAGGGCAGGTTGGACGCAAGAGCTTGGAGCAACCTGCTCTAGTGGAAGGTGTCCCTGCCCGTGGCAGGGGGTTGGAGTTGGATGAGCTTTCAGGTCCCTTCAACCCAAACCAGTCTGGGATTCTGTGAAGACATGCTGTTGCTACAACATCTGTAGTCATGAAATGAGTATGCAAACAGGCAGCACACTGAGTAATGGAGGCATCTGTGTGTGGAGGCTTGCTGGGGTGATATACTATAAACAAGGGGTTAAATGCACTGAGGGACCTGGGGAAAGGAGGGCTCGGGAGCCACCCTTCCACTTCTCTCCGGGAGTTGGATCACCTGGAGAGAGCTCAGGCAATGGGGGAACACTGGAGCTACTGGAGCATCTTCCCAAGCATGGCAGAACTGGAGTTTGGAACTTCTGTGTTTCCCTTTATTTTGAGAGGTGGAGCTCAGGCAGGCATAAGGGGGATTTATTTTTTTTTTTTTTTAATGCAAACAGAGCAAAACAGGGTCTGTCTCAAATCTAGTAGTCCAGTGGAGACCACTCACCTGGGATATCAAAGAACATTGAGCGGCGATCTCTTCTTCAAGCAACACACAATTATTTATACAAATGAGAGCTGTTTCAACAGGATGAGTTGGCTGAGTGCAGAGGACACAAGCTCAGGCCTGGGCAAGGAGGGATTTGAACTTGGTCTCCCTCACCCCGTTTGAATTGTTCTAGTGTCTGAATCAAAATGGATATTGGCTGGGTTAGGATGTGCTTCGGGAACACGGAGGCATGTTCTGCAGCAGCTTGCCTGGGACTCTGGGGGTTTCCACAATGGTGTCCTGAGGGGATACATGTGTCTGTGGGTGCACACCTCGCTGAGCCCAGCCTTGGGTGGTGGTAGCCCACCCACTATGCTCAGTCCTGTTCATGATGCCCTTGGGAACATGCAGTCATAGAATCATAGAATGGTTTAGATTTGATTTGGCCTTAAAGACCATCTAGATCCAACAGCTCCACATCCCTCTTGTGCTGTTACCCAGAGCTAGACCAGGACTGCAGCGGGTTCTCCCCAGAGCACAGCAGAGGGTCAGGATCCTGTCTGTGACCTGATGGATATGCTCCTTCTGAAACTATCCCCTCTATAATGCTCAAATTGTGTTTGGAGCTGTATTAGCTCAGGGCAGGGAGAAGTGCTAGTAAATATGCAGATAGTTCAGTAGCATGTATACAGTTGGTTTAGTGCCTGACCTTTAATTCCTGGCTGTTTTATTCAAGTGAATGTAGATGCAGCTTTATGACTCTTGTTTTGCAGTACCCAAGGAAGAGGGCATCATCTATTTACTAGGACAGATGGGACTGTGGAGCTTGCAGTCCTAAATGCAGATACCACCTGCACTCCATCACCTTCCTAGCAGCTACAGGCAAACAAGATGCCCTTTTTGGGGATAGGGAGGGGGACACAACAGGCTGAGAGAGCTGGGCTGGGGCAGTTGAAGAAGAGAAGGCTTCTGAAGGGGACACCTTAGAGCAGCTCCAGTGCCTAAAGGGGCTCCAGGAAACCTGGAGAGGGGCTTTGGACAAGGGATGGAGGGACAGGACAAGGGCAATGGCTTTAACCTGCCAGAGGGGAGACTGAGATGAGCTCTGAGGCAGAAGCTCTTCCCTGTGAGGGTGCTGAGGCGCTGGCACAGGGTGCCCAGAGAAGCTGTGGCTGGCCCATCGCTGGCCGTGGTCACGGGCAGGTGGGA
>NW_009915177.1:2112-33595 GCF_000696875.1 Nestor notabilis | reverse complement strand
GGTTTGGGCGGGGTGACCTTTAAGGTCCCTTCCAACACAAACCAGTCTGGGATCCTATGACACAGGAATCTCACAGATCTGAAAGGTCTTTTCTTTATCATTTTTTTGAGTTCCTTAAGCCCAGCAAATTGATTTTCCTGCAAAGGCTTTATTCTTTCTCTTTAAAATATTTATTTCTATTAAAATCCCTTCCAGACTACAAAGCCCCATATTTCTCACTCGTGATGTTTCACTCCACATGAAAGTAGAATGACAAATCAATCCTCCCAAATTCTGGGGAAAGGAACGTTCTTCGCGCAGTTAAGGTAATTGCTGCCTCAGTCATTGTGTACATCCAGCGCACAGCTGTACTGTCCTTGTACATGAAATCCCTGTGAATGCCACTTGAAGCAGGCTGTTCTCATTAACAAAACAAAGTGTTTGGACTTAGACAAAACATCCTGATGCAAGATACTGGCTGTACAGTTTAATCTCACCGGGATCCTCAGAGGGATGGCAACTACTGGGACATATCTGAGGCCAGTTTAAACTATATATTGAATATCCAACTGTAATGAAAAAGCAGTTGGTAGCACTGATTTTTTTGAGCTGAAGGGAGCAGTGCCACTGAGATAAATGTCAACAAAATGCCACTTGCCCCTTGGGGCCCTGCTTCACTCTCCTATAGGAAAAACAGCAATTAGCATATTTTATTGTTTCTGTTTGCCTGGTTTGCATTGGTCTTCCCAGCCCACATCAGGAAGAGTGTTAGAAAGGATGAAAAGGCTTCTTTAAGTCTCGGATTTGGCACTTTCACATAGGATTTCCATCCATACACACAGCGAGGCTGCAGTTGTGAACAGTGAGAAGGGGCTGGAAGCCAGGGAGTGCAGCAAACAGCTGTTTGAGACACTTACCTTGTCTCCCTCTTGTTTGCAACTGCTGCATTTAGTAAGTAATTAATAAGTAGTTATGTGATCAGTGCAAATGGATGTGCTCCCACAGCATAAAAAAGGACAAGGCCACAGCAATATCTGCAGCTATGTCCTTCTTGAGCTAGAGGTGCTATTTGTGGCTTGAACAGACATTGTTGGCTTAAGTGTCTTATCCTGCTCCTTGTTGCCACTGAGACCAATGTCATTATGTCCATGGCTTTTCTTAGCTTCATGAGGCAATAGATGAAAAATGACCTTCATTATGCCTTTTTTTTCTTTTTTTTTAAAAAGCTTCTAAGTGGTAATTTAATTTGTTGCCCTCCCGTACCTGGGCTGCAAAGGTGTGGATGCAAAATAGGCAGCTTGAGCATCACAATGGGATCTTCAATTATCTTTTTAATACTATACAAAAACATGCAGTTGCATCTGAGTTTCTGTAGATGCACTTCTAATTACATGTAGATACTAACTATAAACTTACTGCTGGGTGTAGCTACAACACCTTTCTTTTAAGGCGGTTTTCTTCTTTCCTTAGGCTACCAGGAGCCATGCAACCCTGCATGCAGCCAAATATTTGCAATGTTCCTCGAAGGCTAGTGTTCACCTTGGAGGTGTGTCCTTCCATGCCAAGCCTTGCCATCTTCATTTTGAGTGTCCAAATGGAGTCTGAAGCAGACACAAACCTTTCCTGCATCCCAAGGCTAACAGCAGCCATGGAAAGTTAAGACAGCAGCTTTGAGGCTGGAGGTAGGACCGTAGGGATCACACTGGGAACTCAGACCCAGCATGAGCAGGTGATGTGTGGCCCAATTCAGAAGATCTGTAACTGCTGATAACGGTGATGTTTGGCAAAAGACATGAGGGGCAGAATGGGTTCAGTTTAGCTGATTCGCATGAAGCTTAATGGGAATTGAAGCCACAAGTACCAACAAGAACCTTCTCAAAGGTGCATTTGCTGCTTCTTGACTCATCTCCCCTCTGGCAGGTTCAAGCCGTTCCCCCTTGTCCTGTCCCTCCATCCCTTGTCCAAAGCCCCTCTCCAGGTCTCCTGGAGCCCCTTTAGGCACTGGAGCTGCTCTAAGGTGTCCCCTTGAGGAGCCTTCTCTTCTCCAGCTGCCCCAGCCCAGCTCTCTCAGCCTGGCTCCAGAGCAGAGCTGCTCCAGCCCTCGCAGCAGCTCCGGGGCCTCCTCTGGCCTCGCTCCAGCAGCTCCACGTCCCTCTTGTGCTGTTCCCCAGAGCTGGACCAGGGCTGCAGGGGGGGTCTCCCCAGAGCACAGCAGAGGGGCAGGATCCCCTCCCTGACCTGCTGCTCACGCTCTGGGGGTGCAGACTTGATGAGGAAGTATAAAAGTGGAGAAAGGGGGACATGTGGAGGATGAGGGGCCAGAGGCTTCAACACCGCTTGTCACGAGGAGTGGTGAGAAGCTGGAAAACAAAGGATTTCCACATTTATTCCTGCTCTCAGGGAGATCTCAGCCCACAGTAATGGCCAAACTAGTGGGAAACACAAACTGAGGTGGCTTGTTGGTTGTTTCTTTTGTTACTTGGTTTCTCATAAGCATAGTAAGAAAGAAATTCTTCCATTTTCTGTGACATTCCACACAACAACAAAAGGTTGTCAAGAATTCCCACATTTTCTATGACCATATTTTTAAGTAATTAAACCATTGTAAGATCAAAGGGAAATGGAGACTTTGTTTTGAATCCCAGAAGTATTCTGGCTGGCCTGAACTGTATGTCAGCTAGCCTGAATAGTCTTGAGTTTCAGCCTCCCAGAACTTCTTGAGTGCCACACAGTGAAGTTCCTTTCTTTAAAGCCCTGAATGTGCCACACAACCCTTGGCTCTGCAAATGGACAAGTGATGTTTTAGAAGACAACCACTAATATTGCAATGGGCACGATTCAGTAAATCTCAATCCATTTATATTTTCAAGTCAACCATTTATATTTACAGTTTAAATAAGTCTGTATACCAGTTAAATGCAGCGAAAGCGCCTAACCTTGGGAATTAGTTAGCCATGAAGAACTCAGTTGCTAATTCAGTGCTAAGCTACTGCATTTAATCCCTTTGGATTTTTAAGGGGTGAGGGCAAAAGCAAAAATTGTGATATTTAGGAGTTTTGATGCGCAAACTAGTTGGCTTTGTGTCAGATCTGAGGTTGGTTCTCCAGCACAGTGTTTCTTAGCACAAGTGTTTTCTAAAGCCCTATTTTCTTAAATTTGAAAATTCCTGCATGTAACTGTAGTCTTGCCAGGTCATGGGTTTCTTTCATAACTCCTGCAATGTGCTGTGATGCTTTTATAAAGCCCTGTTTCTCGTGTTTGTGAGAAACTCGGCTCCTGTTAAATAAACAGGCAGAGCTCCCGGTCATCTTGACTGTAAGAATAAAAGGAAAATAAAATCTATTAAGACGTGACAGGAGCATAACCCAGTGGTGTGGGTAGCTCCTCTGCCCCAGGAAGGAAGCTACACCCCCAGCTTTGCAGAGATGGTGTGTGTTACTGGAAGTGGTAGGGGAACTCGTTCAGATGTTGGGGATTGGCCTCTGCAAATAGTAAACTGGGTTTTCTGTGTTTCCTTGAGGTGCAACAGCTCACAGAAAAGGGATGGCTCCTTGGGTCCCTGCCAAAGAGCACTCTTCTATAGACTCCTTGCAAAGCTGCCCGTAGGGATTTGAGGGAGGAAGGGCTTGGCTGTCATCAGGGGAACATGCAGAACGTATCCATAGACTACAGAGGGGAAAGCTACTGGCTTAGTATGTGCTTTCTAGTGTCTATCTGGCAGCTAATAGGCAGGAGACATTCAATGCATTGACACATTGACACCTCAGAGCCCAAACTGCCTTTTTTACCTCTGTTCTTAGCTGCAAAAGTGGAACGGAGATGTAGAAAGGGCAAAGATCTTGGCAGCCTTCTAACCTCCCTAGTTCCTGTAGGATCTAGTGCTCTCATTGAAGCAAGAGATCTAGACTCGTGTTGTTTCATCACAATGTCTGCGCCGGAGGGAAAATCCATGTCATGTAGAGACCAGTAACTCCTTGGGAACTGAGAGGGGCTTGGGAGTTATTCCTTACCCAATCCTCTTACCTGCAAGTATCGGTATTGTTAATTCACAAAATACATGGGAAATCTGTTGTTACTCATAGCTAGAGCACGATGGGTTGTGGAGTCCTGCCAAACATAGGTGTGTACAGTCTGGCAAGGATTCTCTGTGGTGCAAAATGGAATTTGCAAGATTTTCCAGGGAATGTTTGGGGAGCGATTGGAGGTTTGACTGAGGCTGCAGGTATCTGAGGTCCCGTTGCCTCTGCTCAGAGTGAGTCATTCCAACCTTACGGACCCAGAGAAGAATTTCACCAAGTTTCTTCGGATGAACTCATCCCCTGCAGTGAGACTTTTATCCTGGATAAATGGGAAGTGAATCTCCATGCCATGTCTGAACTTTGAAACTGAAAAAGGTGCTGACTTGTTTCTTGTCTGACTCCCTTGGCACTTCTACTCTGCTTCAGGAAAAAGTATTTCTGGACTTCTTGATTAACTTTTGCCTTGTATTGAACAATAAAAATACTGTACTTGAACTTTATAAATACCTACTTTTTGTATTGTTTGTCTGGAAGCCCTTTCAGAATTGGAAATTTGTTGCACTTGATGTTGTGCAAACACATGGGGAAGTGTACACAGACTTTCTCCTTGAAGAACTGACTTAGAGATCCAGATTTGGCACAAATAGTGTCCCAAATTAGACTAAAATGGCCTGACTATACTTGGGAAAATGCCTATGGACAGTGAATAGACTGTTCAGAAACTCCATTGCACACATTCTGCCTGGTCAAATGTCCATCTGCTAAAATGTAAAGGTGACCCTCTGGCTTCGTGTGGGCCATCATGTCCTTCTACAGGACACCTGCCAAAAGCACATATACCCATTCTAGCCAATTTAGATACTGAAGCTTGAATAAGCACTTTTAAGAAAAAGCTTTAGGCCTTGAAGTGATTGAGAACAACAAATAATTGCTATGCTTCTGTGAAACTGGTACTGTGTTGGGGATGAGGAGGGTTAGCAGCTCAGCAGTGAACCTCCATTTCTTCTGCTTTTTGATCGCAGTCTCAATGCAATTCTGAGCATTATGCTTTGGGCAAACGTAAGGTTTTGACCCTGGTACAGGGTGACTCAATGACTGGATCCTTCCAGAGCAGCCTCCAAGGTGTACGCACTTCAGCCTCACGTTTGGATGTCATCCGCTATAGAAGTAAGAGCCACCTGCAGAGATCTACCCTAATTTTAAACTTTCTGGGAGTGTTCAGAGGATTTGACAATGATTCTCATTTGGGGGTTGAAGTACAAGGATAAAATACACACATGAGCTCCATAGCCAGATAGATAGGATCGCAGCAGGGAATGCCCATCATGACATGAACACATACGCTCCTTAACTAGACACTCACTGGGGCTATTTATGTCTGCCTCATCATTTATGCAATTCCTAAAACATTCTGAAAACACAAAGGCTGTGAAGCAGAGATGCCCAGTGAACCTGGAGCAAAATTGCCTGCAGCAGTCCCAGAAAGCTAAGGAGAAATTGGTGAGTCCCCACTGGAAATAGGCTTTCAGGTGATGGAGTCTGGGTGGAGGAAGATATGTTGCTCAGATGCAGTGAGGACTAACAGAAGTTACTGTTCCTGTTTATGTATTTCATGTGTATACTTTAAGCCTGTGACAAGTTAAACTTTTGGCATGTGTCTTGACTGTTTCTAGACTGTCAAAACTCATTTCCTTAAGGTTGCATCTTTGTTGTTACTGCCTGTAGAAGACCCAATGCTCAGTCCTTCTGTGCCAAGTCCTCCTTACACCAAAGAGTCTCTGTCCCAAACGACTTGCAGTCTGAACACAATAATAACAAACCAGACAGATTGGAAGTACCAAAACAGTGAAGGTCAACTTCTAGGCACAGCAATAATAAACAATCCACATTTGCCAGCTCCTAAATTTCACTTAGCAAAGGTTTCTGCTCAGCAGCTGTATCTGAAAATTTTATCAATCCATGTTCTTCCCCTTCCTCTCATGCGATCGTAACTTTATCTTTTCTGTGCCCTGAAGTTTTGCTGACTTTTTTCTCCTGTTCTTTTAATGTTTAGTATTTTGGTTGTTCTCCCTTCTGTCGCCAGCCCATTTTGTCCCACAAGACTTTGAGTACCCACATTCCAGCTGCTTAAACTGCAGAGGTGGCCAGATGAAAAGACCAGCTCCCACCACTAATTCCTCAGATTCTGATGGAACCTGATTCCCCAGGGCAGGTCCTGGATAACAAACGCTTTGGGGTGATGCTGTTTGACTCAGGCACTGCCCAGGTCAGCATAGCAAGTCTTTTAGCTGACCTGTAAGTAATGGCAACACATACACTGGATGATAATTACAGTAATCAATGGAGATGTGAATATCCTAGTTAGTGTTTACTAAACTCTTGAAGCTGTACAGAGACTATATTTTGCAGTATGGACCCATTCCAAGCAGAATCAGAGAACACCAGTGACACAGGGAGTGAGGCTGTGCTCTTGCCCAGTTTTGCAGGTTCATAACATTTGGAGCACTAGAGATCTCGGATGCTGATCCAACCTATAAGGTACAGTAACTGTGGGATGCAATCAGGCAATGTTTTTCAGATGTTGAGGATATACAATAAGGGCAGACTCAGAAGAAGCTGAGGCTGCATTTAACCACTCAGATAAATCTAAGAAGCTCCTTTAAGGGTGAATGAGTTGCAGAATTGGATGTTCCACCACATGAGAAGGGTCTTGATTTCCCCAGGGTCTGAGCTACCACAGGGTAACGGCTCTTGATATATTGTCCCAACCAGTGCAGTGCTGACCTGAAAGAAGCAGTTAGACTTGGGAAACCTGTGTGTCTATGCCAGAAGGACCAGATGGATATTAAACAGCCAGACTCCCCCGAACATGTGTAATTGATAATATTCCAAATTCATGTTCCAGGTAGAAAGTCCACAAGCAAACAGACCATTTAATTAATTTATGGGGTTTTTAAGTTCAGGCGAGTGGTCTCTGCTTCAGAGCGCTGCTGGCTGGGCTCCGGGGCTGGATGTATCAGGTTCCTGCCTGTGTATTCGCACATGGGTTTGGATTCAGGAGGAGAAGCCCTTCATCCTATGACACAGCCCCAGCATGTGTTGGATTTTCTGCTGTCCAAGCACTGGAAGTTGGAATGGATTTTAAAAAGCATGGCTCCTGTTTAGACTGCTAAGCAAAGGCAACTTCAGTTTTGATCCTTGCAGCCAGTTTTTATGAACCCCTTGGTATACTTTTATTCCCTTCAAGATCCAGGCCCTTACTTTGGTGTTTAAATAACTTCCTTTGAAGCTGAATTTGGTATCAGTGGTCACTTTTCCAAGTGCCTGGGTATCTGATGATTCAATGACTCTCCTTCCCCAGTATCTATCTCTAATTTCAGTCATTTGTCATCCAAAACAACTGCTTTGTATTTCCACGTGTTGAGTGTTCACCCTGTTGAACTGACCTTACCGGCTGTTTGGCTGTGCTTGACTCGTTTCCATCACGCAGGAGGCTGGTGCAAGGACAGATCTGAGTCAGCATAAATATATTTAGGAAGCCGATCGAGCTTTATTTTGAAACCCTCTCACTCCCTCCCTTTTTACATTCCCTGTTATTGCTGAGGTTTCCCATGCATGTCGATCACATCCAGCGTCTGCCCTTGTCCTCAGTCAACCTCTCTTTCCTGTTAACCTCTGGGCCATGTCTCCCTGGCACTGTTTTATTCCTCTGTTTGATCACTTCCCCACTGGTCAGCTCCTGCAGGCGGAGGCTGGTGGTGTTTCTGAAACAAGACTCAAAACACCCTCGTTCCTACCACGTGCTGGCTTCCTTCTGTGTTTATTTTTTTGACATTTACATCTGTCCCAGCCTTTCCTGGTTATCTTTTTGGCAGGGGGTTTAACCCTCCTTTCTTAGAGTCTGTCACTTTGCCTCTTCTGCTCCACCTTGGTTTCTCCAAGCCTTGCTCTTTCTTACCTTCACCAAGTGAATGAGGCCCCAATGCCAGCTCAACAACCCTCTTGGGTTCAAATTAGGTTGGGCTTTTTCCTCCTTTTTGTCTGCTGCTTAAACATCTTTCAGTGCAGTGTGGTTGCCACAAACCATATTACATTTGAAAATGAACTAAACATCCCTGGAGGTACTTAAAAGACGTGTAGATATGAAGGTCAGGGATATGGTTTAGTGGTGGCCTTGGCAGTGCTGAGTTAACAGTTGGACTTGATGATCTTAAAGGTCTTTTCCAACCTGGTTGATTCTACGATTAAAGGAGCTTGGAGCATTACTGTGGCTGCCTTCTGGATGGGGAACCAAAATCTTTGTCCTTACCCAGGTAATACCAGCTGAGTAGTCATGCATTGGTGAGAGGTGTTCAGAAATTCAACTGCTACATCCCTAGGAAGGGAACAACCACCTTTTCTCTAAGTGCAGAATATTTCTTCTCAGTAGGAAGCCTGCAGTTTGTACACACAGTAGTTACAAGCCTAAAAATACAAGGTTAATTCAGTTGCTGTCCTTGCTTTCCCGCTGTTCTGAACCCTGATGGTTTCTTTCACCCTGTAGATCTGGCATTGATTTTGTGACAATCCTTCACACACACATTCTTGGTAAACTTATTGTCGTATCTTCACAAGCTTTTGTTGCCTTGGGTGACTTGGTGACTCGGAATTTGGGCATGTAAGTTGCTGAGATACTGAAGCTGTGATTTCTCTGGCCAAAGAAACCTTGCAACACTGATAACAGTTAAAACATCTTTAGAGAGGATATCTTATACTGCATGTGTGCTACCCTAGAAGAACAAGAATACCATGGCAGGCACTATTGCAGAGATTGCACCTAAGTTTGCAAGCCTAAGGACAGTAGTCTTCCAAATACTTGTTCCAGCTTTCAAAACTAGCCAACATAAAAAGGATTTTACAGTTGTTCCTGGGTAGCAACTCTGTGGGCAGGCACCTGACTTTTTACCTTTGTAGAAGTACTTAGTACTAGGTGAAGAGTAAGTGAGCTCAAGTCCTGCCTAGGTTGTTACTAGCTTCATGTGACTTTCTGGTCAAGTAAGTAGAGGAAAATCATAGAATCTTAGAATGGTTTGTGTTGGAAAGGACCTTAAAGCTCATCCAGCTCCAACCCCTGCCATGGGCAGGGACACCTTCCACTAGAGCAGGTTGCTCCAAGCCCCTGTGTCCAACCTGGCCTTGAACACTGCCAGGGATGGGGCAGCCACAGCTTCTCTATCACACACTTTTTGTCTCAACTGTGTTTGGGGTAACTACACAGAAATTGAGAAACAGGGACTATGTGTTTTGGACAACATGGGCTTAACTAATGCCAAAAGATCCAGGTGAGACCTGAGAACTTCGTGCTGAGAAGCAGCTGTTGCTCTGGTGACATGTAGCACAACCACCTTCTAGATGCACAAGAGCACATGGGCACCCAGTTGCCCATACTAAAGATGAGCAAGTTCCTGTTTAAATAGCTTATTTACTTTGACTAAGTGGTATCTTTAAAAATGACAAAACTTCTCAGGAAAGTCTTCACCAATCGTAGTATGAGTTTTAGAGGAGATGACCAGCCTCTGGGGATGGGAAGTCCTAAGGAGCCCATGCTCCTGTGCAAGTCTGCAGCCACTATCTTCCTATGTGGCCTCTGAAATGGGGGGCTCGCAGGGCTGATGTCCTCAGAGCTGCTTGTGAACACGGAGCTGCCAGCGTGTGCCAAATCCTGCAGTAAATAAAGCTGAACTGCCTCTCTGCTAAGCCATGCATCAAGTAAACCTCCTGGGAATGGGATCAGCGCCTCGCTTCACATGCAAATCACTGTTCGTGCCTGGCAGAGGCGAGGATTCACGTGCACGCACCACCATTCTTCCAGCTCTGAAAGCCAAACAAGGCTTAAATGAGTAATAAAACACCTAATTGGACTTTGACCACCAGCTGCAGTGAGTGTGGACATGCACACGTGTGTGTATGTGTGTCTTGCCCTCCTTGGCCGGGTTCTTCCCCTGGGTAGCTGCTGCTGTCTAAATGGTGTGGGTCTGTCCGACACCGTCTGCTGCCTCTTGGCTGGGTTCCACCTGGCAGCCTTTTGGCTGAGCCCTGCAGAAAGAATAGTTCCTCTGTAGGCTCTGTCTTACTTTCTGTGGGGCTGGGAGCAGCCAGGGAGGACCCTGGGACCACAGTGCTATGGCAGCATTGAGAACAGGAGCGGTTTGCACCATCGCACACCGTGTGTCATGAGCTTGGGGCTGTCTCATTGCAGCTCTCTGCCCCCATGCAGCCCTAGTCAAGAGAAAAAGGCATTTAAAGGTGTAGTGAGTCCCACAGGTGGGGGTATTTTGGAGAATACCCTGATTCATCGAGGCAGAGAAATAAATTGGGTTAGAGGAGGTACAAGTCTTGGGCTGTTTCTTGGGTTGGGTTTATTGTTGGGTTTTTTTGTTTGTTGGTTGGGGTTTGGGTTTTTTTTGTCTGCGTGTATGTGTTTCTGTTGTTTTTGTTGGGCTTTTTTTGTTATTGTTGTTGGTGGTTTTTTTTAAGGTAAGAAACTTCTTATTTTGTCTAAAAAACTTCTGTATCAGTTTCCACATAGTACAAAAAGACCTTTCCAAAGTCAGTCTTACACTGACATATTGCCCTTACCTACCAAAACCGTAATCTCCCCAAAGAATGAATACGGTTGTTTTGACAAAAATCTGCCACATGGAGCGGGGAGCCCAGCCTATGCCCAACTTCTGTATTTTGTCTAAAAACCCCATAGAGATCTGGGGAAAGAAAATTCCTATCAGTGGAGTTCCTCCTGTTATCCATCAGTGAACGCACTGGAGAGACGTCTGAAAGAAAGATGGCACCATCTCTGCCCCTTCAGGTGACCGCAGATGTTGGCAGATGTTCAACCTCTGAAGACTGCAATGGTTTAGACCCGCCAGAAACCTGGTTGTCAGCAGAGCAGCATGGAGAAGTGCCTGCTTCATGCATAAGGTTTATCACCCCAGCTCTGCAGTGAGCATTGTGTGCCATCAGGGCATAAGCACCAGGCTGACATAGTGCTTCAAACTTGAAGGAGGTTTTCCTAATAAATTCTAACATTAAGGAACACTGTGTCCTGAACAGCCCCCCTGTATGGAGTCTTTACCCTTGGACAGACCTCAAGCTCTTGAGACTGCCTGGAGGGCATGGGAGAAAGACTACACTTCCCTAGGGACATAATTTAACCTGTGCTTGTGTGCGTAGGCATTTAGTACCTGCCTCAGAGTGGTTCCAAAGAATGTTTATCAATATGGTGATAGGTGCTTTATATATATAAATATATTTATATCTATTAATGGGGGGACTGGGACTGGGGGACTGACTACAGGGGACTGGGAGCTATTTATGAGGTTTGTGACCTGGCTGAATCTCCTCACTTTTTCTATGCCTTAATAGCATAGAACCCCAGACTGGTTTGTGTTAGAAGGGACCTCAAAGCTCATCCAACTCCAACCCCTGCCACGGGCAGGGACACCTTCCACTAGAGCAGGTTGCTCCAAGCCCCTGTGTCCAACCTGGCCTTGAACACTGCCAGGGATGGGGCAGCCACAGCTTCTCTGGGCACCCTGTGCCAGCGCCTCAGCACCCTCACAGGGAAGAGCTTCTGCCTCAGAGCTCATCTCAGTCTCCCCTCTGGCAGGTTCAAGCCATTGCCCTTGTCCTGTCCCTCCATCCCTTGTCCAAAGCTCCTCTCCAGGTCTCCTGGAGCCCCTTTAGGCCCTGGAGCTGCTCTAAGGTGTCCCCTTGAGGAGCCTTCTCTTCTCCAGCTGCCCCAGCCCAGCTCTCTCAGCCTGGCTCCAGAGCAGAGCTGCTCCAGCCCTCGCAGCAGCTCCGGGGCCTCCTCTGGCCTTGCTTGAGCAGGTTCACATCCCTCTGGTGTTGGGGGCTCCCGTTTTCCATCCCATACTTCATATTGCTGCTTTATGCAATGTAATCCCTGGGAAAGTGACTCTTTATTTAAAGTTTACCTGTACAGCACCTGGAAAAGTTGGATTTTGATCTGTTTTGAGGCCTCCAAGACCTACTGTCCTTCCCATACCAATTAAATTCCCTGAAAGAAATTATGCTTTATTATGGAAAGTGATTTTTCAGCCATCTCTTTATCTTCTCTTTAGGCTGAGCAGCACAGATAAAGAAAAACAGAGGGAAAACAAATAAACCCTGCCAGAGCCAAAGAGACTTCATATGGAGTTAATTCTTGTTTTGCTGTTGCACACACTGCAGTGATTTTTGCCCTCCTTTAATTCTTCTCTCTCCCAACCAGCACAGGCTTGCACATATGCAGCTGAAAGTGGAATGAGGCCCATGGTCCATAAACACTTCAGCCAAGATTAAAAGTACTCCATAAATGCAGTGTATGTTGTTGTAAGGTGTTTCCAGATGAGAGAAAAAGGGATTATCCTTCAACTCAGTCAAGAAAAATATCATACTGCAGAGCCAGACCCTGGAAACCTGGTTTGAAATAAAGGAAAACTTATGAGAGATAAGGAAGAAATATGTTACCTTCTTCTCCTTGGTAGTAAATAGGGTTCAGATGCTACAGTGTCTGACACAATTACTTCGAGTTTTCTTCTCTTCTTTTTACCATGTAGCAGTGGTTATTTCACCAGCTAATTCCTTGTTTGCTCTCCTCCTGTTTTAAACACGGAAAAGCAGTAGTTTTGCTCCCACTACTTCTCCCACTAGTCTTCTGCCAACGTAGCCCTCTTCACTGCCTTAGTGAAGAGCTGATCGTACCCACAGCAACAAATGGCCAGCAAACAGCTGTGGGTAAACTGGCAAAGTAAAGACCACAACCAAGCCATTGGGAAAGTTTCCTGCTCCAAAATGCAGAGCGAGGATTTGACACTATTAAATGGTGGGTACCCTGCTCCATGCAGCAGATTTTTACCAGAACAACCCTATTTATTCCCTGGGAAGATTATGGTTTTGGTAGGTAAGATATAGATCTAAGACTGACTTTGGAAAGGACTTCTTGTAATGTATGTGGAAACTGATAAAGCCTTCAGTGCTGTTACCATTACTCATAAAGAAGGTTTTTAAGTGGGATGTAATTTGGGTGTGATCGAGGAGCCTTGATTAAATTCCAGAAAGGCAGCATTACATCTTCATCTTGTGTTTAAGTTGGATCTAAAATTTCACCGTAGGCGTTTAAGTTGGATCTAAAATTTTGCTTTTGTAAGAGTTAAACTGATTTCTTTTTATCTTATTTTTTAATGGATAAAGACCTCAATATAGAATCTGCAGCAGAGTTATCGGGATGACTATTTTTTTGTCACTGTGTATATCAATAGCTAGGTGGATATTTCGCCATCACAGACTATACTCCACAGAATTTATATACCTTTTCCCCTTCTTTCATCCTGGGAGCTGGGCAAACATGACTCATGCAGCCACATGCTCCAAAACTCATCCTAAAGTGTGCTCCTGCCTCACTTTTATTCTTCCAGCCTGGTTTCTGTACTTGTCAGTGAGGTCTAAGGGCAAAAAAGAGAGAATATGTGTTTCTTTAAGTAGTTATTGGTTGTTTGGGGAGCTCCTTCAGGCTTCTATGCTCTGTCTCATATCTAGAGAGACCCCTTTGTGGTGGGAGGGTGACAAGCATATGCTAGGAAGCACTTCCTACCTTATGAGACTCTTGGAACAAAAAGCAACTTTTAATAACCTGAACTTGTGGATTTTCACATCAAAGACAGGGTTCACAGCACTTTGAGATCTGCTCCAGTGTCCTCTCGCTTTACTTGGCCCAGCTTTTCCAGGAGGTACAACAGCGAGGTCAAGGAAGGGTTGACATAGTCCAGGCCCTGTGCAGCAGGTCAGCCTAGACATGAGAAGAGGATTTATCTACAGATCTAGAAATGTGGGATGCTCCGAGACTGAAATTCCTGCGTATGTAGATACTTGTGTGAAAAACCTGTGTTTCTGGTCTCTTGACAAGTGAAACATCACCACAAAGTCCATAAAATGCCAAGTTCTGGCAGGAGCTCTTGCAAACATGCTGGAGAACTGGTCTGGGGCCTCGGGTTTAGGTATGGTCTGGTCTTCTCTGCCGTAGGGCTCTTTTTGCAGGGAGTATTACCATCTTAGACTTGGTATCTGAGTGTTTTGAAGAGCAAGGGACATGATAACAGCAGATGGTGAATACAAAGGGGAGGTCACCAAGGGACAAGCAGCATGGCTACATCCTCTGTATGCCTGGGTGCATCATCTGGATGCAGCCCTTTAGAAGAGCCCACTCTGCTCCTATCTGCTTTCTTCTGCACCTGAGCACCTTAGAAATACTCAGCTGGGTTATTTTAGGACTCTGAACTGGACCATGAAGGCCAATATGGTTAAGAACAGATGCACTGTAACAGGCAGATAAAAGTGCTTTATCTATGGTCTTACTGCACAAATCCTTCTTTCAGGCTTTTGTGTGTGTGTGCGCCTTTGTCCTCTCTTGACTTTCTGTGATAAGAAAGTGGCTGAGCAGGAAAAAAGATTAAATCCATTTTCTTCACTCTTCCTCACTTACTTTGCAATGCCAGCTGCGCTTGGAGGACAGCCCAGGAATGGTCTGTAGAAAGTTACTCCACTCCTAGTCAGAGTATCATCTCTTCAGCTTTGGCTTGCAATCTGACAGCAAATGATCCCTCCAGTTTGATGTCCCCCCAGCCTGAACACCCCAAAGTGGAGGTGTTTGGGTAACACATCCCTTGGCTGTTACCCAAGAGGTCTGATCATGGATGAGTGGAGCAAGTTGGTTTTACTCCAGTAAGTGGTAGAAGGTTGCCCAGTAGCTTTGCAGTATTAACAAGGGACCTCAGCAGCAACGTTGTCTTTGTGGTGTGTTCATTTGGTGACCCAACATCAGCAACTATTTCTTGTACAGACTTCAGTGAGGTAGCAGCTCTGATAACATTCTCCTACTGTTGAAACAGGCTGTAGCTGCCAAAACAAGTGTGTCCTTTGTTTCACCCTTGGTCAGAGCTGGTCCTTGACGTCACACATGGGGTTGAGAGGGACTGTGTCTTTCTGCTTATTCTAACCTGTGCTTACACACAGCTGTGTACAGGATTGCCACATGGAGAGCTGGGGTCACACTTGGCACGTCGTAAGAAGTCCCTTGGTAGTCTTCATACCCACCACAACATCGTCCTGCGTTTGCTGTGCATCTGCAATGCAGCTGTCTTAAGCCATCAGACTTTCAGCTCGAAGAAAGAAACCACAAGCTCGAGATGAGGCCAGCATAAACGTTTGTCTTAAAATAGATTTCACCCTTGAGTATCACCTTCAACCAGGCTGGGCTGCTGGCAACATCTTTTCCCACCTCTCAAGCCTCTACAAGCAGCTCATGTCCAGATCTCAAGCAGCTAACCTGTAATTGTGGAGTGCATCAAGAACAGCCAGCTATGAGCACGCTGTTGAGGGATTTCTGGGCTCAGCACCCAGATACCTGAGTAGGCTTCAAGCGTCCTGTAGGAACAGAGACCAGCAAACTCAGAGTCTGGTTTTGGCAGTTTGACAAGGGGTTTGTAGCATACTTGGTATGTCTGGGCTACTCTGTGACCTTAAGCTTGTCCTTAAGGATCAGTGTTGATGACCAACCTCGGATCTACTTTGCTGTTCTGTGCTATAACCAGAGACACTTTTTGTGGTTGTCCAGACAGTCAAAATATTATAACTGTGATTGCCTCAGCATCATCTCCAGAGACTCATCCTGCTGGATAGTCAGCAGGAGCCCAGTAGTCAGGAGGGAGATGCTTGGTGTGCATTTTGCAATAGGTCAGCTCTAATTGCAGTGAGTTCAGAGACCATCTGCACTTAAACAAGCACTGTAAGATTTTTGCTGGCTCCTGTGACCTTCTTTGAACCTTTCTGCCACGGGGTGATAGATCCATTTACAGCAAAATTCAAGTCAACATCTGCTAAAATCTGCAACCTGCTGGGCCCCAACTGCTCCATGTTAATATTATTATTATTATTTTTCCCAAAAGCAGGACAAAAAAGCTACATCAGTATGTGCCCAAGCCCAGACTCAGTCCTTTGCTTTGTTTCCTGAGTCCCATTAAAGCCATGGGATGGGACGTTCTAGGCAGAGCAGTATAGGTAAGATGGCACAAACAGCCTCCTGTATTGTTGGAGCAACAAAATGCTGTTGAAGCCAAGTAAGGAGGTAACTAACTCAGCGGGATTAGAAAAACAGATTTTGCTTTTTTCTTAAATGAAAAGCTTTTTTAAATGAGAGTTAAAAGCTGAATCAGTAAAACTGGAAGAAAACAGCACAGCGGGAATTTAAGTTTCTGTTTGTCAGCCGGAGCAGGACAATGGTCATCTTTGTTTGAAGCATGGATTATGCAGGAATAAAATAATAAATAAAGGGCCTGCTGAATGGGGCTGACATAGCGTGCCTTCTGAGGGATACAGAATTAACAAGAGGAATAAATCATCCTCTGTTTACAAACAAACACGCCTGCTCGTGTGCCCATCTCCCAAGGTGTAAATCAGCCCAGGCTTGTCCCTGAGAGCCAGCAGCTGTCTCAGTTCCCTGGGCCAGGATTGGAGCTGCTGTAAAGCAGGTGCTGCAGGTGGCTTTGTCCTGGTTTAAACAATAATCATAGTGAAATTGATGGAGTGAGCAGAGAGCAAGGCTCTGCTGTTGCAAAATCACCATGGGTCTGTCAGACAGGAGGGAGGACACAGTCCTTTCACTTGAATTCCCAAACTGGCCACAAATTTAAGTAAGGAAGGGCTGGATACAATCATATGATCACCAGCTGATGATAGCTTAGATGCACACAGGAGGAGAGCTCTAATCCCATGTGTCATTTCCAGTTGCTGCTATGAGAGCAAAGCACAGGAGCCATCCTGTCCAAGGGACTTCCCAGGAAGGATGCTTGTGCTGTGAATAGTAGCTGTTCCTTCTGGATAACCAAGCCAGGATCCATAAAGGTATCAAGGAGGGAGCCTTTGACCTTTGGGATGTGCTGTTTGGCTTCTGTAACATCTTCCAGCAAGGCGGGGCTGAGACGTGGCCAACAGGCTTGTCCTTTGGTAGCCTCCACCGTGGCTGGGTGCACCACAACTGCTGCTGTTATCGCAGCTCCTGGTGGGTACTTCCACACCACCTGGAATTGGCTTTTCAAGGTGGCCAATGTGGCCAGCAGCAGCATCACCCAGCCCAGAGGGATGGGGCCCAGCAGTTTATGTGTGCCTCCCACCTCTCTGTGGAGTTTGGCAGAGAGTTTTACCTTTGCAAGACACAGGCGAGGAGAGGCTCCTAACTGTGCATCTCCTGAGAAGTCCTAGGAGAGGATGCAGGTTGAGAAGACCAAGCTCCAAGTGCCTCTGCACAAGCAGAGCTGAGGGCTGCATCCTTTCCAGCCTCACCAGCACACAAAGGGTTATGGCAGAGGTGGTGGCCTGGCTGGAACAAGCTCTCCTCTATCCCTGTTTATGGACAAACCTTATAAAATCACTTCCTTGATCTCAGCTGCTTTGATGTGTGGCTCTTGGAGGTGCAGGGACAGGGGAATGCTGTCTGCTTGCTAAGGCAATGTCATTGGTCATCTTACCCTGGGTGTTACTGGGGCCATAAGTGGGGTTTCTGATCCAGGGTGGGAGCAACATATCCTCAGGTACTTCAAAGCTTGCCCTGGATGCTCTTCTATATCTGGCCATTCCTCAGCTAAGTAGGAATAGAGTGCTCAAAGTCTTCCAGGAGCCACTTCTTGAAGGGCTGAACACACGGGAAGAAGATGAGGAAGAGCTTGGGATGTTGTCTGAGCTCCAGAGAGAGTTGAAATGTAGGTTGAGGCTGAGCTCTGTGCTGTGAGGTTGCACCTCAGCAGTGGTGGTGGGAAGAACATGTCAGTGGACAGGGTGGGAATGATGAGGCTGAGGCAGATGGATGGAGCAGAACTTCATGGGAGAGAGGAGTTAGTAGTGGGTAAGTAACAGGAAGAGAAGGTGGAAGGAGAAGATTAAGAAAGAGGTAGGCTTGGAATTTGGAGGAGGAGATGTTCTCAGCTAAAGGGATTGTACCATCAGCTCTGGGGTTTTTAATTCTGATATTTGGTTGCAGATATTGAGCCTTTGGAAGACAAGAGTGGGCTCACTATTTCTCCCAGCACAGGCAGGACTAGAAGGGGTCGATTCCTCTAAAGCTTGGCAGACAAAATCGTGAGGAACATTGATTGGGATCTACAGGAAGAGACAGTGGCTTGAGGGTGGGAGACAACCCCAGGATGAGGCTGCAGAAACATGGGTGCAGGTTAACTTTCACATGCTGCAAGGTGAGATAAGTTGTGGTTATGAAGAATTAACTAGAACAGTTGACTTCTTATAACTTCTGGAAACTAACGATGAACAGCAGAGCTTGGCTTTAGCTCCAGTGACCTATCCAGGTTGTGATTTTAGTTAACATTGTCTTTACCAAAATGTTGTTGGGGGGTTTAACTCACAATTTTAGTGTAAGTGGAAGAGTGGAAAAAATTTCCTGGTTACTTTCTCCTGTATTTCCAGTATTAGTGATCATTATCTTAAGAAGATAGTATCTGCTTAAATATTATAAGTCTATTTGATTTTGTCCTCAACTCCCCAGCCTGCTGCTTAATAACTTGGAATAAAACTAGAAGAAAAGTAAACACTGGTGGGTTGGGGGTTTTATAATCTTTTCTTGTTTTTTCCTTTTTTCTTTTCCTTGATCACTTGACAGCATTGAATTTATACAATCAGGTTCATTGCTTATCCTGTGTAGCTGACAGGTTTTCTTTGCTTCTTTCTCAGGGTCTTCCAGTTTGGAAGGGGAAACAATTTAAATAACACTGAAATCCTATTAAAGAGCAGCAAAAGTTAATTGAGGGTCTTTAGATAAAAATGAAAAAACAGACCTTCTTTTGGGTCATCTTTGTAAAGATGTGTTAGATATAAAGTTAGTTGTGTCCTGTTAATATGCTGTTGGCCAGAATGCAGAATTGGTGGAGGTCAGGGCTTTGATGTTGTTACTGGAGCTGGCTTGGAGGCAGTGTGTTGCCTGGACTTCAGGCAGGAATTTAGGTCAGGGACTGAGGATGATGGGAAGAAGAAACAGGACAAAAAAGTGTATGAAGCTTAATTTTTATTAAATTCACGCCTTTGGTAACCAATCTTGCAAAGCTCAGAGAGTGCTCCTCACTGGGGCATTTCAGCAACAGGTCAGCTCCCAACACCACCCTGGACCAGCATCTCTCCATGGGCTAAAACCCACCAAATGTCTGCTGCATTCTGAGGAAAACCTGCGGATTTCAAAGGGAACCCAGCAGGAAGTCTCGTGCATGTGCTTATTCGTGTTCTGTGTGCATGTCCATGGAGCAGTGCCTCAGCGGGTCAATGTGAGCTTGTGTGGAAGCTCCTATTCAAAGCTCTTGGGATGACGACTGTGGAGTAACCTTCTCAGCCAGGAGGAAGCTTCACAGACAGAAAAGCTAACCTGCCCTGCTTTTGCAGCTTTGGCTTTGCTTACAGAAATCATTAAGGCAAATATGTGTAGTGTGTAAATGTGCTGCTTCTCTCCTGAGAGTAGATGTTCCACCATAACAGCCACTAGAAGTGTCCTACTCTCCCTTTTAATTTTCTTTTTCATTTACCTTAATCATAGAGCCCCAGCCTGGTTTGTGTTGGAAGGGACCTTAAAGCTCATCCAGTCCCCACCCCTGCCCTGCGCAAGGCCACCTTCCACTAGAGCAGGTTGCTCCAAGCCCCTGTGTCCAACCTGCCCTTGAACACTGCCAGGGATGGGGCAGCCACAGCTTCTCTGGGCACCCTGTGCCAGCGCCTCAGCACCCTCCCAGGGAAGAGCTTCTGCCTCAGAGCTCATCTCAGTCTCCCCTCTGGCAGGTTCAAGCCATTGCCCTTGTCCTGTCCCTACAGGCCCTTGTCCGAAGCCCCTCTCCAGGTTTCCTGGAACCCCTTTAGGCACTGGAGCTGCTCTAAGGTCTCCCAAGAGCCTTCTGGCATATTATATGAAGATGGGGATGTAGATCGTATTAGACAAGGCTGAACAAGTAGAAAAAAGATTCAGTAAGCAAAAGAAAATCTTCATCTATTTTTCTGTGCATTAAAACTGCTTGGAAAACAAGACCCTGAACCTTTCTGGTGTGTGCGCTGAGCACTTATCCACCCAAGTCTGGGGTTTGTCTCTGTCACTGACTTACAGAGCATATTTAAGGCAAAGCTGTTAGTCTTGTGCTATTAGTTGATTTTGTTGTGTTTGATGGGATTCATGTTCCTCGGTGATAAAATCAATGCTAATAAACTCTTCATAGAGAGAGCAGCAAGCTTTTGAATAACCTTAATCTTCTGTAAACCAGCCAGGTCCACTGTTTTGAAGTTTAGAGAGAAATTTCAAGCTTGATTATCCAACTGATGCTTTGAGATCTGTCATTGGAAGTTCCCTCTCTTTCAATGCATGCATAACATATAATCTAGCTTTTCCATGGGTGTTTCTTCAATGTGCTATTCAGAGAACTGACAGATTTGGCTGTTTCACAGAGATCTGCAGAGCAAGGATCTTCTTCTCATTAACACCTGCAGATTTTATGGCATGGGAGTAAGATTGTTTCCTTATACTTCCTTAGCTGCACTAAGCTGAATGTGGCCTTTCTCTTCATAATTTGGTAGGACACATCTGTTTTCAGCCAAAAACAGGATATGGAGAGCCATATGGAAAGGAGGGAAAAAAAACCCAACCAGATTTGCCTTAAGCTTTGGTCCAAGTTTTGTGTCATTTCTTACTTTGTCTGAGCTGGTTTGCCTGTTTACAGTAATAAGGACAGCTGGCCAGGAAAAGTGAAACATCATGGCCTGGAAAACCTTATTTTATTGGTCTCTTTTCCTTGATTTTTCAATCTTATTAGAAGTCAGGTCAGAAGAAAAGGATTCCAAACATTTGCATGTTGTGTCTTCTCTATAGGGTTTGTCATAAACATCCCAAAGCTTTGTGAAACAGCTGCAAAACCACCTAGGACAGAGATAGGAAAAAAAATAATTGAGCAATAAAAAGTGGTCTGATTTTCAGTTTTACACTTGGATCAGCTCTGGGTCAAGCTGCTTTACCCATCCCTCTGGGCAGTGTGAGGTCTCCCCATGCTTTTGCACGGCTGTGCAGAAGTTGCCAGATCCTTTGTGTTTGCTGCTGGGCTGGATGGGATTGCCGGGAAGGCAATGAGCTGTATAATTTATGTTGGAATGTCAGCAACTGAACAGGCGTAAAATTACAACTTGTTATCATGGGCTGAGGAGCAAGATCTTGGGTTTCCTGGACCCTCGCAGTCATCTTTTGGTGAGGCTGCTTTTGGGGACACCTGTAAAGCTTTACCTGGTGGAGTGGGGCTGTTATTTCAACACAAGAAGCCAGTAAGGAATGTGCTGTCCTTGTTCCCAAAAGGACTGGCTAGTCTTTCACTTCCCAAACACAGCTGTTGTGTTGGATTTATTCTGCCCAGATCTTTGTAGCTTGGAAATTGTCTATGTGAGACAGCCAGCACCTCCCGTGACAGGGAATTCTGTTGATCTGTCTTCCAGCTCCAGCTGAAGGGGTGGTGTTACACTGGGAAACAGAGAAACTAATTCCAGACAGACTTTGTGTTCAACTTCCCTTCAAAAGCAGGGATGTACTTGGTGAAACAGCGCCCAATCACTGCTGCTCATGGGAGCTGGTGCCCGCGCTGGGATGTGGGAGCTCGCGCTGGGATGCAGGACCTAGTGCTTGCCCTCAGATGGTGGAGCAGGGCAGCTCCGTGTGAGGGGTGAGGAGGGTTGTGAGGAGGGTTTACAGCATTCCCGGTGCAGTACATATTGTTCCTCTGGAGACACAGCCTGACCTCTGTTGGGACCCGACTCGCCGGCTGAATGGAGTGGCTGTGAAATAGCAACCCCAAATAAAACCTGGGAGAGGGGGAGGGATACCAAGGGGCTGCGAGCACAGAGGTCAGCCCCACGGCAGGTCCGTCCTGCAGCCTTCAGCCCTGTCTCGCACAGGTTTGGGATGAGCTTGCTGTGCTGATCCTAGATTCATTAGAGACTTTACATAAACCTGTTCCACTCTCTTTGTCTAATGCACATCCAAACTCCTGACTAGGGGAGCTGTGCAGGGATGGATGTTGATGTGCCAGAAGGCATGGAGTTAGCTTCAACATGTGTGGTATGATGCATCTGGGAGCCTACATTTGCTATGCGAATGGCCAGATGCCCACAGGGGATGCCCATGGGTGGGAAAGAGCTGCAGCCTGTTCCTCCTCTCTTGTGAGCTTATATTCTTTCTCCTTTTCCACATAGAGTAGCTGGATGTGAAAACTTCACCCTTTTCCTTGTATAGGAAAAGGGACCAGACCCTGCTTGTCCTTGCAGGAGAATCCCCTGCAAGAGGCACCAGCCCTTGTGCTGCAGCCGTATCCAAGGGGCAGTATGCAAGAAATTACTTCCAAATGACTAATGTCTGGAATGACTTCTGGGATTAGTGTCCTCCCTCTTTTGCACTGGGTGGAAAGTAAACCCACAAGAACACATTAGAAACCTCCAGCTCTGGGGTGCAGAATAATTGGGGGTCCTACAGGTATCGAACAGCATCCCCCTTACTCTGCCATACCTACAAACATAGTTTTCCTCACAGTGACCCATTGCTGGGCTTCTCATAGGAAAAGGTTAACTAAGTAATTTCATGTAAATCTTGTGCAGCTTGGAGGTATTTACTTTGTTTGCAAAGTCCTTCTGTTGCTGCTGGATTTGTGCCACCAATTTATGTCAGGCATAGGCAGAGCATAGTGAGAAGTTTCCTTAAATTTAATGGTGTGGCTCCTAGAAAATGCCACGAAAAAAGAGTTAGTGATCAGATTTGGGTAAGTCTTCTTGAAAGTATTCACCAGTAGGCTGGCTATTGAAAGCAAGCATTAATGCAGGAAATCAGTGGAGAAGAAGGAATTTGTCTCATCTTGTCCTGGCTAGCCTGGCACAGCAGCAATGGTCTTTCTAGAGTCCCCTGTGTTCCCTGCAACAGCCACTGAGTGTAAGTAACACAGCATCTCACTTTCCCCCCAGCTAAAAGCAGTAGTGTGTTGCTATGGCTGAAAGAAAACAGAGTAGGAAGGAATGGTTAATGTTTTTAGTAGACTTCCCCTGCTGAAAAAGTCTTGCAGGGCAGATAGAATCCCAGCCTGGTTTGGGTTGAAGGGACCTTAAAGCTCCTCCAGCTCCAACCCCTGCTACGGGCAGGGACACCTTCCACTAGAGCAGGTTGCTCCAAGCCCCTGTGTCCAACCTGGCCTTGAACACTGCCAGGGATGGGGCAGCCACAGCTTCTCTGGGCACCCTGTGCCAGCACCTCAGCACCCTCACAGGGAAGAGCTTCTGCCTCAGAGCTCATCTCAGTGTCCCTAGAAGGCCCCTCCAATGCTACCCAGACATGGATTTTTATCTTGTCATATTCCCTTTGCCAAAAAACAGATGATCCCTTGGGCACTGGTGAAATCATGTCCTTGGTGTTGGGCTGAAGTTCAAGTAAACCTCCAGTGTTGTATGACGGACACCTCAGGAGCTACAGGTGACATGGGAGTAGATATGGAGTGACTTCGGTCCAGTCCTGAAGGCACTTTGTAGTGTATGGGTGGAGAGAACAAGCTTACCTTGGCCGCACAGCCTGGAGAGGACATGGAAGGAGGGTGATGGATAAGGGCACCTACTTGCCAGCACCTACCTGGCTGCTGCTCTGCCTTTATGTCCTTGTTCCTGCAGGACAGGGACAAGATGGGCAGCAGCTCTTGCTCTGGCAAGGTATATCTAAGCTTGTGGTAGATCAATAATGATATTCAACTGATTTTTTATGAAGCCCTTTATTTTTTGACTTAAGGCTTAATAAAAACTGTTACTCAAAACTAAATGGTTTAAAACTTTACATATGTACAATACAAGAAATAAATTATGTTTTAAGTCATACAAAAACCACAATATACAAACAGGGCTTTGAAACCACTCTAAGTATGGCACGGTGACAAGTCACAGATACCAAAGGCTTCAGTTATTGAAGCCTTTGCACAATACCATGGAAAAAGAAAAAAAAAAAAAAAAAAGGAAAATAAAAAAAGAAAAAAAGAAAAAAAAAGAAAATGAAACATCTCCAATGTGCTTGCTTTGGTTGGATTGAAGCTCTACAAAATCTTGGAGAATTGCAGGCCTCAGAAGGACTTGTTAAGTCTTCAGAACTCAGTGCACCATCTGGCAACACCACTCTTTGAGATTGCATTTCTGCACGCCAAAAGTTCAAGGGTTGTTACACTAAGTCTCCTTCCAAAAAGTAGATAATAATGTAGTCCACCTCTGACAAGGTCCACTCTGCTGTAGCAAACAGGACAGCTTCAGTCTGTCCAGCTCAGAGCAAAGCCAAGTCCACCTGGCATCAAGGAATCCAACCGGGATTTATGGCAGTGGGGGTAGGATGTTGTCAGTTTGGCTCAGTTGAATAATTCCACAAAAAAAATAAGGTCTTTTAACCACAGCAGCACCTGGACAGAGGTGAACACACTCTCAGTAGTTAAAAGGACTGGCGCAAAGCTCTCCTGAAGCAATCACGATTCATTACCTTCCTCCTCCCTTACAGTCAGTGGAAAGGCAGCTGCTTTTTGCCTCTTACAAAGAGATCAGCGCTTGGGACTGGGCAGTCTGACTGCAGACACTGACCCGGAGCAAAGAGCAGCTGCCAACATCATCATCTGCCATCTGCACCGTGTTCTGCCCTAGGTACAGTGAGGACGAAGTACCATCTTCTTATAAGGTAAAATACAGAGATTTAAATATCAGCCAGGTACAGAACAGACTATTTTTAAGGCAAGCAAAGGACAAATTGAAGCTAAGTGGCATTGTGCTTATCCCCATTCCTCCCCTGAATATCCCCACACACTTGACCTGTGCTGATCTCATCTTTCCATAGCCCATAGTGCTATTGGACCCACATTAACTTCTATGCTAGATGCCAATCTGTTTTTGACAGCTCTGTCACCAACAGTGTGATGGGCAGTTAGCTTGGTTATCTTCTCAGCTCCACTGGCTGGCAGACCAGTAGATCATTGCTGAGGTCTAGATCTCTGAAGATCTCATCCATAGTTCTAGTTAATGGGAAATGCAGGGCAGGAAATGCAGTGTGTAACAGGTCAGGGTAAGGTTAAATGCACAAACCAGGCTTCTTGGGGAAGGGAGAACATCAGTTTAGTTATTCTAGGTCTTGGACCACAGTCCACCAATTCTGTTCCCTGCATCCTGAAGAGATAGTTGCTCTAAGTGTTACCAAGCCAGAGTTTTGCCAGAACATCTTGCCATCTCTGTGGTCATCTAGGTTGCCTAGCTGTGTCTTCAGAGAAGTATTCAGAGCACATTTGAAACAGATCTGGGAAAATCAGAAAGGGGGAAAAAAATGTAGTTAAATGCAGAATTTAGGAGGAGTAATAAAGAATTCCCAAGAAACTCCGGGACACTAAGAACAGGTTTGGACAGTACAAGTTGGTATTTTACTTTGACAAAGCAGCACTTTGCCCAATAGCTGCTCAATGAGAGCCTGAAGCAGACATTATGCACACAAGTAGGCTGCAAAGAGAAATTACAGGTCTTGATGCTAGACTCTGCCTGTTCAGATCCATCCAGGTTGAACAGATGTGTGCAGACTCAATCTCCAAGTAGGGAACTATAATCATGCAATGACTTGGCAGGAATGGAGAGCAAAGAGCAAGTAACTGCTCGTGATCCCTGGGAGGAAGGATCATTTCCTGGAAAACACAACGAGTTGGATGTCCTATCTGCCTAGTGTAAAAGCTGTACTCCATGAGGAAGCAGGAAGGGCACATCTGCCAGCAATTCTGTTTTATGGGGGTTACCGAGAGGCATATCAAACCTACAGCCTTTTATTGTACCTGCAGGAATGTTTACTTGATCTTTCACGTCTTGTGGCAGAGCAACAAGTTTTTGCACAGAGGCTTCATTCACAGAATTGCTTGCTACTGTACGTAGCACAGCTTGATGGGTTTTGCCAAAGCTGGAACAGTAGCAGCTCACATTTCTGAGCTGAGCTCCGCTGCCCAAGAGGGTTGTGCAAAGCACGACTTCCACAGTGCTTCGCTAGCTCTAACACACACTTTGTCTCCAGATTTAGAAGTGACAAAGCTTTAAGTTTACAAATTGGAATTTAAGAGAGAGGACAAAAGGCTGAGTTTCATCTGAAGGAGACCATCATTTAGTCAAAAGAACAGGGATTCATTCAGAGCGTGACTAGAGGCAGTCTGAACCAATCAAGCTGAGACTGCTATGACCAGATTTACTGCAAGTCATGCTCTGAGGACTGATCCTAGGTGTATGAAGAGAGGTTAAGCAAGGCTGAGATGCTCTGTCAATGACTGAATTTGCACTCTTTTGAACCAGAAGAGGTTATCACAGCTGGAGATGAAGCAAAAGGAATCATTACTGTAACACCAGGGCAAGACCTCAGATGTGTCTTGCTCATGCAGTTGAGCTCAAACTTTAATGAAAGAGATTTCTTGGCAGCTCAAGGTCTTCTACCATGCTGAAAAGATCTGTGTGGCAATGCCCTGCACTCCCACCTTTCTTCTGTTTTACAGGGCAGTTAATAGATGCTCCTAATTAGTTCTGCACTATTGCAAGTGGTAGCACCTCACTTTGAGCATCTAACATAATAGGAAGCAGATGGGCTCTTTAGGCCTAAGGACTGTGTTATACTCATTTGGTAGTAAGCGTGTAAAGGCACAAGATGACAAACCATCATCAGAAGTGATAATATCACCTAGTTAGTGACAGTTTAAGGCACACATGAAAATTAACTCTAATAGCTGGGGATCTTGGGCTAGAATTCATTAACTTTCTTTTGAAAGAAGAAGTTGTTCCAGGAATCTAAACAAAACCACCCCTAAAACTGGCTCCACTCATCCAGCACAGCCACATGCGTCAGACAGTATTTCTCTTTGCTGATATTTTCCTACCTTTTTTGCCATTCCTCTGTGCACTTCACAAACCAGAGCTCTTTACCAGGAGTTATACTGGTTAGCTGAGCATCCTCCACACAGAAAGCAAACCTAAGAGGAGGAATCAGAAGTCAAGAGAAGGTACCATTTGTCTCCATGATTAGAAAATAACATGTAATACAGATTGGAGTTAATTCTAGTTGACATCTAATTTGACATCCTTCCTGTGGAGCACCTTGATACGTCATTAGCCTGTTGAATGGTTGTTTTATTTCCTACTTTAATTTTTATTTGGGAATCCTTGCTTCTACTACCCCTATGTTTCATAGATTGTAGAAACTAGGATGCAAAAATACCTTACAGATGATAGATGTTTTAGAAAGCTTTGAGAAAAGTGGGAAATCATCAGTATCAACTGGTGTTCTTTGATAGATCTGGATTACCTTCAAAACAACATTAACATGATATGTCCGAGTGCAGTGCTACATGCTTGGCAGCTTCTTGTTGGTTGTTCAGGTAGCTTTCCAGTTACAGACATCTCAGGAGCACTATGGTTCTTAAGGAGCTGGTGTCACCATGTTACCAGTTGCAGTTTTAGATCTAGCTTGTTGTGCCACAATATAATAGCCATGCCCACCTATGTTTCAGTATTTTAGGTGCTGTCAGTACTTTAACCTTCAGGTACAATCTCAACTATCTTGAAGTAGGCTAATTTAGCCCCCAAGGGCAGGCAGGACAGCATCAAAGTATCTAAATAAGGCAAAAGAACATCCCAGATCTGACGTGCAGTGACTGGTTTTGCTTAAAGCCTAGTTTGGAACCTCATGCTGGCAAGTAACCCACTCTCCTACACTACAAGGGAGCATTAGCTGCCTTATAAAAGGCAGTTCAGGACACCAACCAAGTTCAAGTCCCTAACTTCTCCTGCTAGATTGTGAGTATTTCTCCGTTGAGTTGAGGTTTCCAGTCAAATCCCATGCAATCTAACACAGTTATTACCTCTGCTGTGTCTCCCCAGATTTCACACGGATACGTCGGACATGCAGCTCCTGGGAAAGCTTTGCAGGCCGATACCAGTAGCTCTTCAGCTCTTTCCATAGGTCATACCACGACTGAGATGTTCCCTCCCATGTGAGCTTTATTTTCAGAAGTTCACCCATGTCCTTTTCAGTATACACCAGGAAGGTGTTAGTAGCGTTTAGGCCAATTTGATCAAGCCTGAAAGATAAGCAGGGACTTGACATTTCTTCCTTATGAAAGAGTGCCGGATGCTCATTCGTTCCATGCAAGCAGTTAAACAGAGCCCTGTGAAGCTTATCAAGTGCTCCACGTTCCGCTGTCACCAGTTAATCGCTGATTACACTAAAGAAAGTAAGCTTAGATACCTGGCTCAGTATAATGCATCATGTATTTGGCTCAGCCATCCTTCCATAGCTTAAAGGTGAATTTCATGCCTTGTGTTTCTTCTGGGAGAGGCTAAAGGAGGTCAACAGTGCCTCCAGAGATTTAGGTGATTTCAGAGTACATCCAAATGGTAGGCAGGGGGGAAAGCAAAACAAAGTACCTCAACAATGAGCCATGAAGGCTAATATGTAGAGGACTGAAAAAGCATCAAAGTGCTTTTTCAGCAATAAATTGAATTACTGGGTGAAAAATGTATTGAATGGTGATGAAGCAAGGTTGCTAGGCTCAGATGCAAGACTAGTGTTACCTGAGGAAATAGAATGACGCCACCTTGCCTAGTCCCAGTATCTCCTTAGCTAAACACCACAGGCCAGCTTACTTACATTTCTAAAGAGAGAGGTTCAGAGTCTCCATTGGTGCCATAAAGGGTGACAGAGAAAGTGGGATCAGCCTCTCCCAAGCCCTGGTAGCTGAAGACATGCATTTTCATCTGATAATGGTAGACTGGAGAGAAACAAAGAGAGCATAGATGGAACCAACTTTAAAAGACAACACTGCTCAGCATCACTCTTTGCGAAACAGTGTTGTCTGGCAAAGGCTAAACTCTTTCTTTGTTGAGACATCATCAATTGCTTTTTCTTGCCCTTACTTTTACAGAGTTGATATTTACACCACAACAGCAAGTCCACCCTGGGGAGCTCTAAGGCCAGGGTGGTCTTGCAAGTATAACATGTGCATATTGTAGTTGAGCTCTTTTGAGCATCCTTATGGCCACAGTTGTGTTGATTTTACATGGAGAAAGGATCACTGTAACGCCACAGGGCAGCAATGCAGACAGGTACCAGTGAAAGACTAACTCCTGGTGCTGCGCTGCTACTCTTCCACTTCTACATCTTCCCAACACTGACTTTGGAGTCTGCTCTTAAGAGAGGAGACTGTGCTCTTTCTAAGAAGGAAGCACACCTTTGAATGGCATGTCAGCTCTTGTTTTCAAGTACATCTTGCTGTTTCTTTTGTTCCGTGTCTTCCTGGCGTTGTAGCCGATGCCGTTGCAGCGGTTCTTCCGGCAGCTCAGGCAGATGCCCTTCTTGAAGCGGCTGGAGTCGGTGCACTGGAACGCGAAGCTTTGTTTGTCCTGGTTCACGAGGGAGTCCACGAAGAGGTGCACAGACCGCTCGTGCTCACATTTAACCACTTCACCGATCGCTGGAGAGGCAGAGTTGCAAGGGAAACATTTTGTTTAGGCATTTGCCACCCCAGCAGCTGGTAAGATACAGTGAGCTATGCCTTTTTGTAGCCCAAAATGAGTGAGCATGGCCAAACGTGAACATTTTCCAAACGGCAGCAATTCAAGAGGTTAGTGGACGATGCCTGAAGAAGACCATTCATTTTGTCTCTACTAGGAAGAAAGCTTTAAAGAGGATTTTAGACCCAGCATAAAATGACCATAGTTCATGATCAGGTGTTAGAGTGAGAACCTGCTAATTCAGAATTAAAAGCAGGTCTAGTTTCTAGCAACTATCTCCAGCAGTACAGGTAATTTAGAAGGAAAAAATAGTTTTCTCTGCTCTTCTAAATCAGATCATCCCCCACCATCAACCCAAGTCTATTTGTGAGGAGTGTACACTGACCAGAAGCAAAGTAAGTAATGAGAACTTACTCCCATAGGCAATTGCTCCCAAGACATCACTTAAACCACAGCCAGGCTGGAAGTCTCCCCCATTGGGGTAGATGTCAACATGGCCTACAGGCATCTGGATCCCAATGCTAACACCTAGTGTTTCCCTTGTGTAGGTGTGAAGGACATCCACAAAGTTAGCATCATCGGGGGAGAGGCGTTTGCTAGGGTCCACTCCTTCAAACATAGGGCCAGCCGGATCCAAACCTGGTGTTAGAGACAGTATGCAAGACGCCAGGTAAGAAACTGGGTTATTTCATGCAGAATACAGCCAGGAGCCTGCTGCTAGCAGCCCTGCTAACACAGACAGTGCCTGACTCATTGTTGATGCTGTCCCCCAAGATCTCTTCACCATGGGCTGGCTTAGGGAACAAAGGAAGAAAAGTCCCACACCACTTTTGGTGCAATACAACTGCGTGCACCAGTCTGCTCTACAGCAACGGTTTCAGCCTGCCTGTCAGAAGCAATGAGGTTTTGCTAGGTCACAGTGAAGAACACCAGAAGAGGTCTAGCACCACACAGAGACCAGTGGTAGCCAAAGCTGCTTTGGCTTTGTCTATTTTCAGACTTGTACATGTGGAGAGACTAATACCAGTTTAAGCAGCAGCCAGGTAATCCCTGCATCTGAGATCCCATGATGGGTTTGAGAGGTTCTGTTAACCTCTGAGCCTCACCCCCAACTGAACCTGTGCTCCTGAGCCATTCCCAAACTTGACTGTGAAGTGATCTTTATTTTCTTTTCCTCTGCTTAACTAAATACACATATTCATTGCTAGGCTCTGAGAAATCCTCACTGCCAGTGTTGCATCTAAGCACTTAATGCAATCCCTTGTACCATGCTTTAAGTTCTCTCATGTTGAAATCAGCTTTCCTCTGGAGTCACAAGCATTCTCTTCAAGATATTTTCAGAATGAGAGATTGGGGTTGGTGGGTTTTGGGTTGGGTTTTCTTGACCAAACATCCCACAGGACAAACAGCACCCAATAGCTCTCACTTCCATTAGTTCTGAGCTGTAATTATGAAAACCATTATCACTCAGAGGCTTAGGATTTGAATAGTAAAAGTTTGAGCTGCATTTGTTTTAAGTAGATTTGAAGTTAAATGTGGGTTCACGATCAGGTTTTCCTCTGAAAGGTTTTTTCATTGACCCCCATATTGACACACACTTAAGGGTTCAAAATTAAGACATTTTCTCCTGTGAGGGGGCCCGTGCTCCCCACTGCAGCCACAGGTAGGAAACTTGTCATTTCTGAATGTGCAAGCTCAAAACAGCATCACAGCAACACAGGAAATGAGCCTCTTCGGGGAAACTTGCTGCTGCTAAGGGAAGGCAAGAGACTGGTTAAAAAGCCACTTGCCTGTAATCCTGCCTATCGTCCCATGGACATGGTTACCAGCAAAGCCAGCAACGTGAGCGCCAAGGC
>NW_009915177.1:1674-2094 GCF_000696875.1 Nestor notabilis | reverse complement strand
AGAGCGGGTTCTCCTGCAAGGAAAAGAAGGTGTCATAATTTTCTCCCCTGGTTTTGAGGGCATCTGCAGGACTATAAAGTCCAGTTCTACGAAGTGATTGGATGGAGGAAGCAGTCAAGCATGCTTCATTCTTATTTCATCAAGACACATTGAAGGGTTTGGATGGCACTTGTCATTTGCCCCCAACCACAGTACCCAGCTTCCAACCCCAATTATGCTACTCTTTGAGCAGCAGACCTCTGTACCGGCCACAGACTCCAGTGTAGCACCATGGGCCTTTTCTCTTTTCCACCCTCTTGCCAAGCCAATTCCCAACTTGCTCAAGCAGGATTCCTAAACTGAACTGCTGGAGCAAGTGCAGAGGAGGCCATGAGGATGATGAGGGGCTGGAGCACTTCCCATATGAAGACAGGCTGAGAA
>NW_009915177.1:0-1452 GCF_000696875.1 Nestor notabilis | reverse complement strand
CCCCCATCCCATTCAAGGCCAGGCTGGACGGGGCTTGGACCAACCTGCTTTAGTGGAAGGTGTCCCTGCCTGTGGAGTCCACCTCAACACCACTGACCCGAGCACACTGCAAGGCAGCGTCTCCAGGAAAGCACAGCAGCACTCTCTCGCGCCAGCACACACCTCAGCTCTGAGCCATCGCCCTGCCAAGCCTCAGGGTTAGGATTACACCAGCTCATGAGCACTGGAGCTGGTGAATGCTCCATTCCCTTGTGCAACATTCCCTCACGGAGCATTACAACAGAGGCTGTTCTTAACTCGCGTTACCTGCAACCAGTCAAGCAGCCTCGCTATGCTTTTTCCAACAATCTGTGTGTTGTTCACGGCATCGGTGTAGAGCTGGTGGGCAAGGGAAAGCCAATCCACCACCACCACATTGGCATCCTTCTCCCTCTCCTGGAGAGCAGATACCAAGCTGCCCAGCCAGGTTTCGAACATGCCACTCATCTAGAAGGAGATCCAGGTGTCAGTTTCCTTCCTTTCTCACAAGACCCAGCTTACATATTCACAGTTGGGTTATTTGCACATCATTTACATATCCTGCCCCAGCTGCATGCTGCTCCTCTGCAAGCCCACTACTCCTCAGCGCTGCACTAATGGTGTAAGAAAAACAGGTTTTGAGAGACTCTGGTTGTAATCAGCCACCTTGCTGGTTAAGGCAGGAGGGAGAGGCATGTGTTACCTGCCACCTTACCTCCCTTTTTTCTCAAGGGTTTCAGAAATTCTGATGGATTGCAAAATGATTTTCCAGCCCTGGCACTGCATAAGCCCTGGTAAAGTTAAGTCCCTTCGCGCCACATGCTCAGCCACATCAAATTCAGAAGCAGAAAGCTTGGTAAAGTCTGTCTGCCTCCGTTTCTTCATCAAGAAGACCTTGTACTGAAGTCAAGGCTGCAAACGCACTGCTATGATTACAGACAGGCTATATGTGTGTGTTGAGCTATGCGCCACCTGCACAGGAGTCAGTCAGTTGGGTTTTAGGGAAAAATCTCAAAGTTCCCTTTATCACATTCACGTTATACAGGTGTGATGTGGTCTTGAGCAGTTGTGGATGAGTTGGGTGATTCCACAGTGCTCTCGAGTGCAACTCAAGTTAAATGATCCAGGGACCTCAGGCACAGCCACTAAGAGACCATAGCGCTCAAAACATACAAAGCTGTCCCAAATCCCACATATTCTAGACCCACAGAGCATTTACAAGGCATTTGTACTCTCTAAGCAGACGGACTGAAGACTAAGCCTCACCGCGATGCTCCGTACTTACGGTCCACCCGTGAATGATGAAGAAGGTCTTGGCTGTCACGTTGAACCTGCAGTCCTCCAGATACTTGTGCTGACCGACGGCGATCGCGCAGCCCTCCTCCTCGGCGTGCGCCGCGGAGCGGAGGGAGAACTTCACCCGCGGCTTGGCCG